>NW_015169897.1:6263-23999 GCF_001447785.1 Gekko japonicus | reverse complement strand
TCTTTCCCTCCCCACAACAGACAGGTAGGTGGGGCTGAGAGAGCTCTTGACAGAAACTGCTCTTTTTCAAGAACAGCTCTTATCAGAACTACAGCTTGCCCAAGGTCATCCAGCCAGGTGCAAGTGGAGGAGTGGGGAATCAGACCCGGTTCTCCCAGATTAGAGTCCGTGCTCTTAACCTGAAGGGAGGGCAGGGAGGGTCGCCTCAGTGTTTAGTACTCGTGGCCCTTTCTTACATGCCCAGAGAAATACTGATTGCCACTTTCGGGTCAGTGTTCCCTCCAAGCTGAGTTAGTGTGAGCTAGCTCATAGCGTTTGAGCCTCCAGCTCACACATTTTTGTCTTAGCTCAGGACAATTGGCTCCAGAGCAAACTAATTTATACAGCAGCCAAATCACTCACTCACCGCTTTAATGCCAGTAGCTCAGAAAGTAGAATTTTTGCTCACGAGACTCCACAGCTTAGAGGGAGCACTGGTCTGGAAGCAATTTTCCTCCAGGCCAGTTTGGCTGGAGATCCTGGAGGTTTTTTTGCCATCTTCTGGGCGTGGAGCAGGGGTCACTGGGTGTGTGTGTGGGGGAGGTATTTGTGAATTTCCTGCAGTGTGCAGGGGGTTGGACTAGATGACCCTGGAGGTCCCTTCCAACTCTATGATTCTGTGATTCTACTTCCAAATCCACTTCAGGATGTATCATTTAGAATAGCTCTGTGGGTATTGACATAGCGCCTGTTTGTTGTGAACGGGTGTTCTTTTTTATAGTTAATACTTTATTAGTTTTTAACAAGCATCAGTATATACATTTCATACTACTTTCAAACAATTCACAATAGTTTCAAATATCAAAAAATATATGTTGTTAACAATATAATGTAAGTGCAGTAATACATTTGAATAAATCAGCAAATATCACTTATATACGTTATATAGTACATTAACGCAAACTCTACTTATTTTTGTTTTAAGAAGTTTCACGTTTCACATGCCTAGATTCACAACCATTCGTGGAATTTCATTTTGCAATGTGAGATATTCAAGTATAGTTCGCCCAACTGTGGGGGAAAGGGAGTGCTTGGTCATTTTAGATAGGTGTGTTATCTGTGATTTTAGCCATAACATAGATTCCATAGCTTTTGGTGCCATTGTGCGAGAGTAGGAGATTTTGGACAATTCCAATTCAAAGCTATAGTGTTTCTAGCACCATATAACAAGACGGAAATTTGTTCTTTGATGGAATAGGAACTGACTTTGTTTCCCCAAGTGTTCTTAATTTCCAAAGAAACACGATGGCAAAAAATAGCAGATGATTTGGGGAATGGGTCAACGCAGGCTTACCAAGTTCTTACCGTAATTCGGCAGGGGACACATACGTCTTCCCAAGACCATTCCCACGCGGACAACAGATGCGCCGCACCATGCCATCGCCAGAAAGTGACGCCGGGTGACGCTCTGGCAATGGGGCTGGAAACTCGATGGTATCATCGGGTTTTCAGCCAGAGCATCACCCAGCGTCACTTCCTGGCGACGGCATGGTGCGTTACAGGGAGGAATGTTCCAGCCGGGGATCATGTGTCCCCAGGGGTCGTTTCGTAGAAAAAGAGCTAGGGGAACTCATTAGCATAACTCATTAGCATATGCCACACCCCCTGACATCAGGGGCCCGGCGGTGGACCTGCAAGGCCGGCGGGAGTGCGAGGAAGCCCCGCCAAGGCCCTCCCTGGCCCCAGGCAGGCAGGGGTGGGGAGAGGTGGGGAGGAAGCAACTTACCCTCCCTCTTCTCCTGCCTCCTCCTGGCTGAATGAGGGCCGGAAGCGGGGCGGCCAGAAGTAGGGGGTGGGGCTTCGTCATGTGCCCCGCCCCTCACCCGGGGGAACTGCGATCCCCCGCGATCCCCCCCGAATCGACCTCTGTGTGTCCCCCACCGGATCGCGGTAAGTACTTGGGAACCCTAGGTCAATGGTATAATCTCACCTATCATGGAGGTGCTGTGACTGAGTGACAGAGCGAGAGTCCAATGTTGAGCATTTCCAGTGAGACAATCTCAGGGGGTGGCTGTTGCTGGGGAATTCCTTCCTCTTCCGGAGACCCTGGAGAGCTGCTGTCTGTCAGAGGGGACGGTTCTGGGCTGGGCGGGAGAGCCAGTTTGGTGTCGTGGTTAAGAGCGGCGGATTCTAATCTGGAAAACCGGGATTTGGTTCCTCGTTCCTCCACTTGAAGCCAGCCGGGTGACCTTGGGTCAGTCACCGTTCTCTCAGCCCAAAAACCTAGCTTGCCACAAAAGGAGCCAGAGTTTCAGGCTGCCAGACAATCTTTGGCTCTCCTGGCTGTACGACACCCACTGCCATACGGTAACAACAACAACAACAACTGGGCCGGGTGGATGCATGCAGTCTACCTAGCTTTGTCATGCACAAAGGGCTATATAGACATATCTGTCCCAGATAAGGCTTGGAGGGCTATGGGTTGCCAGCCTCCAGGCGGTGGCTGGAGATCTCCGGCTATTACAATTGATCTCCAAGCAACAGAGATCAGTTCGCCTGGAGAAAATGGCCGCTTTGGACTCTATGGCATTGTACCCCACTGAAGCCCCTCCCCTTCCCAAACCCCGCCCTCCTCAGGCTCCACCCCCCAAATCTCCAGGTATTTCCCAACCTGGATCTGGCAACCCTACCTATTTTTCCCATTCTAAGGGTGTGATACACAGACAAAAGACCTTATCCACAAGTTATAAACAGTCCGAGTGCTGTGTGGTAGAATAGTCTCACACAAGCCATTTGGTGACAGTGGAGGAGGAGGAGGACCTTTCCCTTCCCCTCCCCACAACAGACACCCTGTGAGGTGGGTGGGGCTGAGAGAGCTCTGACACAAACGGCTCTTTTTCAAGGACAGCTGTGCCAGAGCTTGTGACTGACCCAAGGTCACATCAGCAGGTGCAAGTGGAGGAGTGGGGAATCAAACCGGGTTCTCCCAGATTAGAGTCCGCACACTTAACCACTACACCAAACTGACAGTCTTTAATGAAGCCAGAGTTTCCTCCAAGTTGCAACAGTCGGACTTTGTGAACTTTGTGATCATATTGAAGACACCGAGACTGATACAATATTTTTAATGCTTATCGGTTTGTTTACAGTTTTGACGTTCCATTCTCAGCATTTTTCTTTCTTGGCTCAGTCCCACCTGGGGGCTGACAACCCCGTGAATTGGGCCGGAAACTAATTGGGAGCCAGTTCTGATAAACACCTTGTTTGTCTATGATCTCTTACCTCTTTATCCCTCCCTTCCTCTAAGGAGCTCAGGGCAGTGTACTCCCTTCTTTCCTCCTCTATTTGATCCTCCCAACCAGGGCCGGTGCTACCATTAGGCCAACTAGGTGACCGCCTAGGGCGCAGACCACAGAGGAGCACAGAATTGACTATCAGCATTAGGGTGTGAAATCTGTCACACACTAAAAAAAACCCACAAGATTTTTGTAATACTTATACTCATGGTTTGTTTGTTTTGTTTTTTAATAACAATTTCAAGTTTTGTGCTTTTCATTTTTCCTACAATTAATCTTTTTTTGAAAATTGGTTAGCAGTGGAGGGGCACAAGTTGTTAGCTTTGCCTAGGGTGCAAAAAAGCCTGGCATCAGCCCTGCTCCCAACAAGCCTGTGAGGTAGGCCAGGCTGAGAGCAAAAGGACTAGCCCAAGAGATCACGGTTCCTTTCTGATCTCCCGATCACCCTGGCTGTTTCTGAGAGACAAATCTCATTTCTGGAGTGGAACTCCATCGTCACGTGTAGAGAGAGAAGAGAAAAGAGGAGACTGGATTTATACCCTGCCCTTCGCTCAGAGTCTCAGAGTAGCTTACAATCTCCTTTCCCTTCTCCTCCCCACAACAGACACCCTGGGAGCAATGTTCCCTCTAAGCTGTGGAGTCTTGTGAGCAAAAACTCTACTTTGTGAGCTACTGACATTAAAGCAGCAACTTGGCTACTGCATCAATCAGTTTGCTCTGGAGCCGTCCTTCCTGAGCTAAGGCAAAAATGTGTGAGCCGAGGACTAAAAAACTGTGAGCTAGCTCACACTAACTCAGCTTAGAGGGAACACTGCCTGGGAGGTAGGCGGGGCTGAGAGAGCTCTGAGAGAACTGCTCCGGAGACAACAGCTCAGAGAGAACTTGTGACTGGCCCAAGGTCACCCAGCTGGCTTCATGTGAAGGAATGGGGAATCAAACCCAGCTCTCCAGATTAGAGTCTGCTGCTCCTAACCACTACACCAAACTGTATACCCCAGAGGGACCACTGGGCCAAATCAGAGTGGCACATCCTATGTTTATTTATCTATTATTTTCTATTTATATCCCACCTTCCCTGCCTGTGCCTACTGCCTTGACATGCCCACCGCCCTCCCTAATGGCCCTCCTTTCAACCTGGTCTCTTGTTTCAGGACTCTGATGGGACCATATGGCATGGATCGGACAGTGCACTGCGTGGACTTCTACGACTGCGCCAACGGACTGGGTGAGTCTGCAGTTTTTGGTGCCAGGGATGCTGGGATACGTCGCAGGAAGAGGGAACAGAGAAATCTTGAGCTCCTTTTTGCCACTGCAATCGTTGTTGTTGGCGGGAGATCTCCAGCCCGCACCTGGAGGGTTGGCAACACAGTCTCCAGACTACAGAGATCCTTTCCCCTGGAGAAAAGGGCTGCTACGGAGGGTAAACAGTATGGCATTCTATGCCCCTGAGGTCTCTGCGCTCCTCAGGCTCTCCACCTCCCCCCCAAATCTCCAGAAATTTCGCTAGCCGGAAATTCCACTAGCCGGAAATTCCACTCTGCAACGACTTCCCAAACGTTCTGTCCTTAACAGCTTTTCTGCCTGCCCCCTAATTGCGGAAAGCCGAAATTGGCATGCTGGGACTTTTGAGAGCTTGCACAGCTCGCTCCACTCCTAGACAGGCGTCAAAGTGCATGCCCTGTCGTGGAAAGAGAGGCATTGGTGCTCGCAGAAGCGTTGTGAGAAGAGGATGTGATACTTTGTGGAGCGGGAGAGATCCGCGGGTTCTGAGAGTGAGACATGGAAGCTGGAACCAATCCAGGAATGTCTTCTGCGATCTATTTCCTAGAATCAGAGAATCGTAGAGTTCGAAGGGACCTCCGGGGTCATCGAGTCTGACCTCTTGCACAGTGCAGGAGATTCACAAATACCTCCCCTCCCCACCACCCCAGTGACCCCTGTTCAATGCTCCCTCTAAGTTGTGGAGTCTCGCGAGCAAAAAGTCTGCTTTGTGAACTACCGGCATTAAAGTTGTGAGTGAGCCATTTGGCCGCTGCATCAATTAGGTTGCTCTGGAGCCGTCCTGCCTGAGTGAAGACAAAAAGGTGTGAGCCGGAGGCTAAAAAAACTGTGAGCTGGCTCACACTAACTCAGCTCAGAGGGAACACTGCAGCGAGAACTAAGCACAATTTAATTATTTAATTCATTTATACCCCCACCTTTCTCCCCTAATGGGGACCCTCCCCCCCAAAGCGGCTGACATTATTCTCCTCTCCTACGTTTTATCCACACAACAACCCTGCGAGGCAAGTCAGCTTGAGAGTGTGTGACTGGCTCCTGGTCAGCCAGCGAGCTTCCAAGGCATGAGTGGGGATTCGAACCCAGGCCTATTCCGATCTATTCGCATCACTCCGTGAGAATCGAGCCACCTGGGAGTGGTGCCGGTTAAGTTGCACGCCTCGGAAAAAGCAGAGATCCAATTATCCCGGCCTTTATCTCCGTTTCATCTGAGCTGAACTCAAGTTACCTGTAGCCGGTTCCTCACCCCTGACGGGTGGGGTGGGGGTGGGGGAGAGAAACCAGTGCCTGGAAAACACAACAAAAGGATTAAGCAACATGTAATTGAACGTGGCTATCTTAGCCACACATCTGGGAGGCGTATGCGCCAGACAGTGGCGCGCAATCCCTGGCAACCCAATGTGGGAAATAAACTGGGGACGGTGAAAGTGTTTCGTGTGCGGGGAGGGGGTTGATTTCGTGATGAAGTCGCTTCCTGTGTTGCCGTTGTCGTGGACAGATTGTCCATGACCTTCTGCCTGAGGGTTAATGCACCTGTTTGTGGCTTGGATTGGGAGCAACCCGCAAATTAATCTGCATGTTTCCCAAAGGCTCATGGGAATGCTTCCGAAAGACTCACCGTGACCTAGGTGGTACACAGCAGGACCGGGCTAGCGGAAAGGGGGATTGTTGTACTGAAGATACCACTCTTGAGCGCCCTTCTAAGCAGTCCTGTAGCTAATGCGGGGCCCACGGGGCCCGCCCCCCCAGCATTTCTTCTGGGGGTCCTCCCTCCAAGGCTGGCCCCAAATTGAATGAATGTAATTAACCTTGATTTATTTAGCTGTGCCCCCCGTGCCCCCCCCCACAGGAATCCCTAGCGACGGGGCTGCATTCTAAGCTTTCTTGCCCCGTGGAAGGGACCCTGGCCGCTGGGGGTCTCTCCTACAAAAACAAGGTTTCTGGCATGGCTGTTTGTGGGGCGGGGCTTTTAATTAGGGGGCAGGGCCCCGGAATGCCCCCGCTGTGGCTACGGGCCTGGGTCCAGGGAACGAGCGCATGAACGGGTCTTGCTGGCCTTCTTTACCAAACGGGGGGCCATTGATCAATCCCATCCTGGCCTTTTTCCTGGCATGCACAGGGAACTAATCATGTCCTTTTCAACCCATGCACATAAGCCTGGCAACAGAGACAAAGTAAACAGAGGAGCCGGAGAACAAATCCCTGCTCTGGAACAGATAGCGCCAACTCCTGACTCATTGATATCTATTTTTTTAATTATGAATGGCGCTATCAGTTGATGGTTTACAAGATGGACACATGAAGCTGCCTTATACTGACCATTAGTCTGTAAACCTCAGTATTGTCTATTCAGACTGGCAGCACCTCTCCAGGGTCTCAGGCGAAGGTCTTTCACATCCCCTGCAAGGGGGTTGATTTCGTGATGAAGTCGCTTCCTGTGTTGCCGTTGTCGTGGACAGATTGTCCATGACCTTCTGCCTGAGGGTTAATGCACCTGTTTGTGGCTTGGATTGGGAGCAACCACTGGGGACCTTCTGCATGCCAAGCAGATGCTCTGCCACTGAGCCACACCCCTCTTCACAGCTCTCCAGGGTCTCAGGCTGAGGTTTTTCCCATCACCTCCTGCCCTCCCCTTGACGGGCTCAGGGCGGGTTCCAACAATGTAAATATAATACAACCATATAAATACAATACATTTTAAAACCACATTGAAACATATAAAACATACATACAAGTACTTACATTCTCCTTTCCCTTCCCCTCCCCACAACAGACACCCTGTGAGGTAGGCGGGGCTGAGAGAGCTCTCTTGAGGACTGCCCTTGGGAGAACAGCTCCGAAAGAACTTGTGACCAGTGTTCCCTCTAAGCTGAGTTAGTGTGAGCTAGCTCACAGGTTTTTAGCCTCCAGCTCACCCATTTTTGTCTTGGCTCAGGAAGGATGGCTCCAGAGAAAACTAATTTATGCGGTAGCCAAATCGCTTGCTCACAACTTTAATGCCAATAGCTCACAAAGTAGAATTTTTGCTCTCAAGACTTCACAGCTTAGAGGGAACATTGCTTGTGACTGACCCAAGGTCACACCAGGGTGTCTGTTGTGCGGAGAGGAAGAGAACAGAGATTGTAAGCCGCTCGGAGACTCCAAGTGAAGGGCGAGGTATAAATCCAATCTCCTCCTCCTCCGTCTGCCCACTTGGAAGTTTCCAGCCTAGGTCAGGGTAACGTTTGCTTCTATTTATTTTTAATTTTTTAAATTTTATTTTGGCATTTTACCCCGCCCTCCCCGCGAGCGGGCTCAGAGCGGCTTACAAGGGGCATAAGTCCATACATAAAACCAGATAAAACTATCAAATCATGAATAATAACAGTAACAATAACAAAGTGCTTTCTGTAAACAAGATGGTCTTTGAGTGGTTTGCTTCTATGTCATGGGAAGTCTTTTCTTCGCAGGTATCAAGGTGATTGGTGGCATCAGAGAGTTCACAGGAGAAGAATACGGGGTCTACGTTAAGAGAATCCTCCCAGGGGGCATTGCTTATGCTGATGGTACGTGGTGCGTTTATTCATTCATTTATTGATTAAACTGAAAAGTACATTTTAAAGGTCCGTATTTTGTTGGTCGCTGTGATGGTCAGTGCTAGATTCAGCCTCTCCCTAAGACTGGCCAGTGAGAGTGAACGGAAAGTTGAGAGAAGAAAACCTGAAAAACAGCAGTTGGAAAATGACGGGGGGTTAGTAGCAGAGAAGCTGACAGCTTAGGGGATGAGGAGAAAAGAAAAGGGGGTTTTCTGACTGAGTGAAACTGTGTAGAAGAGCTGCTTGGAGCAGGCTGGAAATCGTCCATTTGTAACCAAAGGATCCCAGTCGTAGGACCTCAGTTCAAAAGTTCAGCGGAAGTGAAACGTCGTTTCTTATACTTTGTCTTCCTCAGTGTTTTGCTCATACCATGAATAAAAGCTTTCTTGTTTGGATGAGCCCTGTGGGCTGTGTGTCTAAGGGAAAGAACCACACACGCTCACACACAATTTAATCCCTCAGTGTTTGTGTGTGTGTGTGTGTGTGTGTGTGTTATAGGTAAAGGTAAAGGTTCCCTTGCTCGAAAGCCAGCGCTGTCCGAAGACGTTTCCGTGGTCATGTGGCCGGCATGACTAAACACCAAGGCGCACGGAACGCTGTTACCTTCCCACCGAAGTGGTCCCTATTTATCTACATGCAATTTCTCACTTTCGAACTGCTAGGTTGGCAGGAGCTGGGGCCAGAGACGGGAGCTCACTCCGTCTTGCGGCACACTCGGGTCTCAAACTGCTGAACTACCGAGACCCGAGTGTGCCGCATATCCTTGTGTGTGTTATAGGATATGAATAAATGGTGGAAGTGAGTGATTGGGACCGTGTTTGAGCCCGAAGCCCAGTAGTTCTGTGTGAACGAGGGCTGATGAGTAAAGGGGCCTGAGCTACCCTGTCTGTGGATGTCGCTGGGGGCGAGATGGCCGTGGTTCCCTCTAGGTTTTAAAAGAGGCAAGAAGGGTGGCGAGTGTGACGTCCTGACCTACGCATAACCTGTAGCCTGAATAAGAGAGGATGTAGTGGGTGGTAAGCGGACTCTCAGGCTCTGTGGGGCAGAACGTGGAATGAACTTTGCAATCATTCAAAGAGAGCAAAACATTTTTACTTTCCACTCCGCATCCTATCGCGTCACAGAAACACAGAACTTAATAACGCCAGAGAACGAAGGTCTCTTAAAGTCGAAACTGTTAACTTCCCCCTCCCACACAGCTTGCTACCCCCAAAGTCCATCTCTTCCCTCTTGTTGGTGGCCCAGGGAAGTCTCCAGCTGAACACTCTGTGCACCGGCTTTGAAGGTGAGGGTCAAAAAATCATAGAAGCCTAGCGTTGGAAGGGGATCTCCAGGGTCATCTAGTCCAACCCCCTGCACAAGGCAGGAATTCACAAATACCTCCCCCACCACACTCCCAGTGATTCCTGTTCCACACACAGACGATGACAAAAAAAAAACCCTCCAGTGTGGCCTTATGACACACTTCCGGTGATGTCAGGGGGTGTGGCGTTGTGACACACTTCCGGTGATGTCAGGGGGTGTGGCACATGCTAATGAGTTATGCTAATGAGTTCCCCTAGCTCTTTTTCTACGAAACGACCCCTGGTTCCCTGTAGGTTTTAAAAGAGGCAAGAAGGGTGGCGAGTGTGACGTCCCGACCTACGCATAACCTGTAGCCTGAATAAGAGGTTGTAGCGGGTGGTAGGCGGAACCTCAGGCTCTGTGGGGCAGGACTTGGAATGAACTTTGCAATCATTCAAAGGGAACAACACATTTTTACTTTTCACTCCGCATCCTATCACGTCACAAACTGTTAACTTCCCCCTCCCACACAGCTCGCTACCCCCAAAGTCCATCTCTTCCCTCTTGTTGGTGGCCCAGGGAAGTCTCCAGCTGAACACTCTGTGCACCGGCATCGAAGGTGAGGGTCAAAAAATCATAGAAGCGTAGCGTTGGAAGGGGACCTCCAGGGTCATCTAGTCCAACCCCCTGCACAACGCAGGGAATTCACAAATGCCTCCCCCACCACACTCCCAGTGATTCCTGTTCCACACCCAGACGATGACAAAAAAAACCCCTCCAGGATCCCCGGCCAAACTGGCCTGGAGAACAATGGCTTCCTGACCAGTGTTCCCTCTAAGTTGAGTTGGTGTGAGCTAGCTCACAGTTTTTTAGCCTCCGGCTCACAGATTTTTGCCTTAGCTCAGGAAGGATGGCCTCAAAGCAAACTAATTTATGCAGCAACCTAATGGCTCGCTCACAACTTTAATGCCCATAGCTCACAAAGTAGAATTTTTGCACAAGACTCCACAGCTTAGAGGGAACATTGTTCCTGACCCCAAAGTGGTGATTGGCATTTCCCTGGGCGTGCAAGAAAGGGCCACGAGAACTAAGCACTGAGGAAACCCCTCCTGCCCTCCCTCTCATGATCTGTCTCAAACGAACTCCCCATTAGATAACGCAGCCCTGTAGCAATCATTCTAAAATGTACAAGCATTTAGAAGGAAAGTCTCCCTCCCATAACAGTTTCCATACCCAAATCACAGTTACCTTAAACAAGGTGATAGGCAGGGGTCATTTCGTAGAAAAAGAGGTGCAGGAGCTCATTAGCATAACTCATTAGCATAGCTTATTTGCACATGCCACACCCCCTGACATCACCGGAAGTGTGTCAGAAGGCAGCACCCACCGCTCAGGCTCCACTGGATTGTTTTGGATTGCTAGCTATTGGGGGGGGGACGTGCAGATCTGTCCTCGCAGAGGAGGGAGAGCTGGTACCTGAATAAAACTTGGTCTTAAAGGTGCCACTGGACTGTTTTGGACCAGGGGGCCGGTGTGGCTCTGCAACTTACCTGGCTGCTTCTTGCTCTGACTGAGGGCTGCTGGGAGCAGGGAGCAGGGCTTGTTGCATGTGCCCGCCCCCTGGGCTCTTTACTGCCGGAGCTCCGCTCCTGTGCGCTCCTGCAGGAAATGACCCCTGGTGATAAGAGCCCCTGTGGCGAAGGTTCAAGCTCCCCAGCAGGGCAGTCTGGCTTTCCTCTTCTGCTTTCCACAGATTCTGCACCCTTCTGCATCCAAAGGCTCCTGGCTCCTTCCAATCCTAGCTGGGGGTTACATAGGCAGCCTGTGTGTGTGTGTGTGGAGAAGGGGCGTCAGAGCCGTCCTCTCGGAGGAGGGACGCCTACCTGTGGTTCTCCTTGCAACAGTTTCCACCACCCCCCCTTCTCGCTTCCGCAGGCCGCCTGCAACCCGGAGACCAGATCTTAGAAGTGAACGGAGACAGCCTGATCGGAGTAACAAGTGAGAGGTGCGGATGGCATCCCAGCCGGGACTCTAGGTTTCTATCCCTGTTATTTTATCCCCGGGGACCCTGTATACCATTTGCATGGAAACGCCCGTTAGTATTTTGTTGCCAATGGTGAGCTCCTAGGGTTTTCAAGGCAAAAGACATTGAGGGGTGGATTTACTTGGTGGTCTCCCACCCCGATACTGACAAGTGCCGGCCTATCCAGGTCAGGAAACTCTCTTTTTTTGTGTGTTTTTCATATGTGTGTATGTGAGAGAGTGTGCGTGCACCTGGAAGTCATGGCGACCTCTGGTGACTGACCCCTACTGGAGGCCTGGAGGATATTCGGAGAGGCGGCTCAATCAGGCCTGCCCCCACCTCCCGCCTGCTGGTATTCCAAGGAGGCCTCCCATCCCAGTCCTTGCCAGAGTCGACCCTGCTTAGCTTCCGAGATCTGACAAGACCGGGTTTGCCCGGGCTATCCAGGTCAGGGGGCCAGGTCAGGAAACTCTTTACTGGCATCTTCTTTCTGAAATCAACAGAGAGGTTTTCTCCCCCCTGTCGGAGACTCCCTCTGCACTGTAATTGGCCTTTAAAAAATGGGAGGATGAAGGTAATGCCCATTAATTGTATCCTCACAACAAACTCACGAGGTTGGCTTGGCTGAAAAAGAATACCTGGTTCCCTGTCACTCAACTAGTTTCATCACGAGCAACAATTGTGTTGGCAGAGTTTAGATATACAGTAAAGCAGAGCGCAAGCCGTTTAGAGAATAAAATCGGTTTAAGAACGAACTTTGTTAAGTAAGAGGAGAGAGAAGGGGGGGGTATAACTGTCTAACTAGCTAGGAGGAGGTCAGTAATGAACTGTTCTCAGCGGGAGCAGGAAAAACCTCAACTGAGCCAATCCGGAGACAGGACAATTTGAAAATAGTAGGAAGTCCCTAATCCAGGGGTGTCAGACTCATTTGTTACGAGGGCCGGATCTGACATAAGTGTAACTTTTTCGAGCCAGGCCATGTGTGCCATAAAATGTAACATAAAGTACTTTGTCTTGCATTTTATGGCATGCATGGCCGGGCCCCCAAAAAGTGACATTTATGTCAGATCCAGCCCTCGTAACAAATGAGTACGAGACCCCTGCCCTGTGCTAACTAGTTGTCCCCTCTGCTGCCCCCTGCAGGATGTTCTTGTCTTTTTCTTTATCTATGCACGATAGACCTTCCATATTCCAACAAATTGAACCTGGGTCTCAGCAGGCCTCGCCCCAAATGTCACCCGAAACACCTTTTTACAAAATACGTAGAACCTTAAGTCTCTTTCCTTGTTCTCTCTTCATCATTAATCTATATGACTCATCTGCTTTGAGCCCATCTAAAATGAAAACTTGTTGGGTACTTTTCTGCCCGCGCAAGGAACCAAAGGATTTTTGGTGTGTGGATAAGCACCAATCCTGTACCACACCTCATTTTCCGTTCTCTCTCCTGACTTCTCC
Source organism: Gekko japonicus (assembly GCF_001447785.1). Lineage (NCBI taxonomy): Eukaryota > Metazoa > Chordata > Lepidosauria > Squamata > Gekkonidae > Gekko > Gekko japonicus. The sequence continues at coordinate 11,109 of NW_015169897.1, read as the reverse complement.
CCCCAGAGCTGTAGATATCCTCAGGTCCGCCTCTGCCACCAGCTACATGCGCCTTCTCATCGCCCGAGACGAGGATGCCCGGTAAGGATTTACGTTGTTCTACTTGAGGAAGGGGTGAACATAGAGAATCCCTGCAGCTAAGAGAATTAATTCATGGCAAATGCTTTTAACTAAAGGGCCAAGCTCTCTTTCGATCTTTTGGTTAGTGCTCAAATCACTCCAAAAAGAGGGGCTGAAATAGGTGCACAGAGCTTCCCTGTTCAGAGGCTGTGTATCACCGAATGCTAGATGCCAGGTGCATACAAGATAAGATGGTTGTTACCTTCACGCTCTGCCTGAGAACTTTGTGCAGGTGAAAACAGGGTGCTGAATGACACAGACCAGAGGTGGATAGTCTTTTTTGCCCAAGTGCTAGGGTTGCCAATCTCCTGGTGGCATCTGGAGGTTTCCTGGAATTACAGCTGACCTCCAGACGACAGTGATCTGTCCCCCTGGAGAAAATGGCTGTTTTGGATGGGGGACTCTGTGGCATTATATCCTTTGGACAGTGGACTCTGTGGCATTATATCCTTAACCTTAGAGGCTTGCTAGGGGGTGTCACGGATGAGTTTTTGAAGGCTCGTAAACACGCTTCTGATTCAATGCGGTGTCTGGAGCTTATGTCACCGGCTGTCTTTCATGTTTACCATTTTGTTTGAGATTTCTGTTTATATGGCTCTCGGAAGCTCTCTGGTAGACTTTAAACGTAGTGGTGGGAAGTGCTACCAAGTCACAGGTGACTTGTGGTGACCCCGTAGGGTTTCCAAGGCAAGAGACCTTCAGAGGTGGTTGGCCGTTGCCCGCCTCTGCGTAGCGACCCTGGACTTCCTCGGTGGTCTCCCATCCAAATGCTAACCAGGGCCGACCCTGCTTAGCTTCTTAGACATGATGAGAATGGGGTAGCCTGGGCCACCCAAGTCACAGTATCTCAATTCTGGTGGTGGAAAGTGACATCGTCACAGCTAACCTATGGTGACCCCGGAGGGTTTTCAAGGCAAGAGATGTTCCATCGGTGAACACGTGACCCAGCTAGGGTTGCCAGCTCTGGGCTGGGAAATTCCTGGAGATTTTGGGGGTGGAGCCTGGGGCAGGGTTTGAGGATGGGAGGGGCTTCAGCGAGGTGCAGTGCCGTAGAACCCACCCTCCGAAGTAGCCATTTTCTCCAGGGGGACTGATGTCCGTTGCCTAGAGACCAGTTGTAATTTGGGGAGATCTTGAGGCCTTTCCCTGAGTTTGGCAACACTAGAACCAGCCCTCTGACCTCGTACTCGGAAAAAAAATGGATTACGCTTTTTTAAACAGTGCGATCTCTGCCGAACTGCTCCGGTATAAGCCCGTCCACGTCAACGGGCGTAGACTGAAAATAGGTCTACGTAAGCTTGCATTGTTCGTCTCCTTGCGAACTGCTGTTCGGCAGAGCGACCTGAATCACCTGCTTACAGAGTGTGTGATGGATGGGTATTTGGGGCCGGCGGGAATTTATTGATGGGCTAATGGATTGATTTCTGACAATACGTGGCATGGGAATTAGTAGATTAAAGCAGGCCAGGGAGAGAGCGATGGAGGGCTCTTTTTGTAGCAGGAACTCCTTAGCACATTAGGCCACATCCCCTAATGCAGCCAATCCTCCAAGAGCTTACAGAGCTCTTCTTACAGGAGCTACTGTAAGCTCTTGGAGGATTGGCTACATTAGGGGTGTATCACTTAATATGCAAATGAGTACCTGCTACAAAAAGAGCCCTGAATGAACCAAGTGTTATGCAATCTACATAGTCACCAGAATGACTCTACCATATATTTTAACAGTTTACAAATAGCTATCTTATGTATCACTAATGTGCCAGATACTAGGTTTCGTACTGGGTAGAATGAATTTAGTATGTTAGTTTGCCTTTTCCCGCAATCGGGTCTTCTGTATTTTTCGTTGGTGTTTTCAGACAACTAACCATTTATGATACCGTGGGTTAGATGGTATTATTTCATGTCTTGTCTGATAATTTATCACTGGTTCCCATTTTTGTGTGAATTTCGCGTGTGACTTAGACCGATTTCACACAAGAGCTGTGCCGCGGTCGCGCCTCCCTTTGCCCCGCTTCTATTGGTCAATTTCCCACTCGAAGCCGCGCAGCCGCATTTTGACCCACGGCTTCGCCCGATTTTCCCCGCGGTTTTGTGATCCTCAAAAAACAGGATCACGAAACCACGGGGGAAATCGGGCGAAGCTGCGGGTCAAAATGTGGCTGCGCAGCTTCGAGGGGGAAACGGACCAATAGAAGCGGGGCAAAGGGAGGCGCAACCGCGGCACAGCTCTTGTGTGAAATCGGCCTTAGTGTTTTGCATTTGCGCACTGCGATTCAGGTCTGTTGTTTTCATCATTGCAAACTGTTCCCATGTTTTATCTTGCCGTGCGTTGAGAGTTGGAGGGCTTATTGTTTTCCATGCTGCCGCTATTGCTAATTAATTGCGTATGTGTATTAAGTGGTGTTACGGCGACCCTAGGAATGAATGACCTCCAAAATGCTTTATTGAGCCTTGTTCGGGTCTTGCCAACTGAGGGCTGTTGGCTTCCTTGATTGAGTCCGTCCATCTCCTGTTGGGTCTTCCTCTTCTCCTGCTGTCTTCAACTTCTCCTGGCATGATTAAGCCTCCGAAATCTCTGCTGAAATCCATAGGTGTCCATGGGTTCCCAGGTTCCAGGCGGTAGCTGCTGATCTCTTGCTGTTTCATCTCCAGGCAGCAGGGATCAGTCCTTCTGGAGAAAATGGCTGCTTTGGAAGGTGGACTCTATGGCATTCTACCCCGCTGAAGTCCCTCCCCTCCTCAAACCCCGCCCTCCTCAGCCTCCACCCCCCCAATCTCCAGGTATTTCCCAAACCGGACCTGGCAACCCTTCTAGGGTCCTAGCCAGGGCTTTTTTTTGTAGAAAAAGCCCAGCAGGAACTCATTAGCATAATAGGCCACACCCAACAGCAGAAACTAATTAGCATATTAGGCCACACCCATGCCAGCGCATTAGGACACACCCCCATGTTACCAGAAGTGTGGTCATCCAGCTACACCCACCTTTTGCTTCTTATTCTGTTTACCTTGTTTGCTGTCAACACCCAGGGCCTTTTTTTGGTAGCAGGAACTCCTTTGCATGTTAGGCCACACACCCCTAATGTAGCCAATCCTAATGGGTTTCTGCTGTTGGTTGTGGCCTATTATGCTAATGAGTTCCTGCTGGGCGTGGCCAACTTGGGAGCCAGCCGGAACTCCGTTCCTGTGCGTTCCTGCCCAAAAATAGCCCTGGTCCTAGCCAACAGACGCAGCACACAAGTACGCCCACCGCCTCCACACACACCCCATTTCCAGCTAAAGCACAAAAATGCTGACTTAAACTCACAGGGCTCTTGGTAAGACCACACAAGGAAGCACTCAGAGGGCTCCCAGACGCCCAGGGTAAAGGCCGCGGGTTCTCAACAGGTGCTAATAATATTCAGCGTTGCCTGGAAGAAAACAGAGAGAGATTATTCTGCCAATGAAAAAGCATCAGCATGTGTCTCGAGTACACAGGCCAATTTAATTGTATATAACACAAGCCACTTAGTATGCCGAGCCCGCGAGCTGGCTGCCAGTGGAAGCGGGCACGGCAAACAATCCCACATGGTCTGAATGGCGGGCAGGAGGGGCTGACCCTTCCCACTCTTCATCCTACATCCTACAAGGGTGTGGCCGAGGGCTGCCAACCTCCAGGTGGGGACTGGAGCCCTCCCAGAATCACAGCTGATGTGGGCAAAATCGAGAGGGTGCACAAGAGAGCGACGAGGATGACCAGGGGTCTGGAGACTGAGCCCTACGAGGAAAGGCTGAGGGCCTTGGGGATGTTTTGTTTGGAGAGGAGGAGATTGGGGGGGGGGCGTGATGGCTCTCTTTAAATATCTGGAAGGCTGTCCTTTGGAGGAGGGCAAGGAGCTGTTCCAGCTGGCAGCAGAGGAGAGGACCCAAAGCGACGGGTGTAAATTACACGCAGGAAGGTTTCGGCTGGATATTAGGAAACACTTTTTCACTTTCTCAGAGGGGGAATCAGCTGTCCAGGGAGGTGGTGAGCTCCCCTTCACTGACAGCTTTCAAGAAGAGGCTGGGCGGATATTTGTCAGGGATGCTTTAGGCTGGTCCTGCCTTGGGCAGGGGGTTGGGCTAGATGGTCTCTACGGCTCCTTCCAGCTCTCTGTGATTCTAGGATTCTATGATCTCCGGGGCATCACGATCCCTGTGAATAGGGTTTCCACCCTTTTGGTGGCACCTGGAGATCTCCCACCGTTCCAATTGCTCTCCAGATGACCAAGATCAGTTCCCCCGGAGAAAACGGCTGCTTTGGAGGGTGGGCGCTACGGCATTACACCTTGCTGAGGCCCCGCCCCTCCCCACACTCCCCTCCCCAAATCTCCAGGTGTTTCCCAACCCGGAGCTGACAAGCCTACTTAAGATCTCCCTCACCCAACTCTGCCCTCCCCAAACTCCAGGAACTTCCCAACCCAGAGTCAGTAGGGTTTAACAGCTCCAGGTGTTTTGAAACCTGGAGCTGGCAACCCTAGATGTTCATGTTCTACCAGCTGCAAGCCACCCAGTCCTGGTTCACACGTGCAGGGAAACAGAAGAAGAAAAGGAGGAGGAGGAGGAGGAGGAGAAAAAGAAGGAGAAGAAGGAGGAGAAGAAGGAGTAGGAGAAGGAGGAGAAGAAGGAAGAGGAGGAGAAGAAGGAGGAGGAGGAGAAGGAGGAGGAGAAGAAGAAGGAGAAGAAGGAGGAGGAGGAGGAGGAGGAGGAG
>NW_015169897.1:0-6002 GCF_001447785.1 Gekko japonicus | reverse complement strand
GAGGAGGAGGAGGAGGAGGAGGAGGAGAAGAAGAAGGAGGAGGAGCCACCACTATTACCACCAACAGTCTTAATTAGAGAGCCCTGGCCCTTGGCGCTGACATCTAGCCCTTCGTATTAGGAAGGGCACTGAGCAGAATAATGGCTAGACCTTTGCATTCACTCTTGCAGTACGCCGTCTTAAGCGATTAATTAGACATTGCCTGCACTTTTATGAATTATTTATAATGGAACTGTTTTTAGATGATTTTATGTGGCTTTTTAGTATTTATTTACGTATTAATCAGTGTAGGCCACCCTGAGCCTGCTTTGCGGGGAGGGCGGGGCGCAAATGAAATAAATAAATACCCCCGCCCTTCACTCGGAGTCTCAGAGCACCTTACGATCTCCTTCCCCTTCCCCTCCCCACAAAGGTAGGTGGGACTGAGAGAGCTCTTTTCAGAACTGCCCTTGAGAGAACAGCTCTGAGAGAACTTGTGACGGACCCAAGGTCACACCAGCAGCTGCATGTGGAGGAGTGGGGGAAATCAACCCCAGTCCTCCCAGATTAGAGTCTGTTTACTTAACCACTACACCAAACTGGAACAGTGACTGATTCCTCGAGAGTATTTGCTCCACCCTCGGTCTTCTGTTCCCCCCCCAGCTGCACTGATGGTTGAAAGCATCGCACCAATTCAGACTGCAGGTGGGGGGGAGCACAGCTTGGATCGCTCCCCAGTGTTAAAATCTCCTTCCAAATAGAGAACCAGTCGGACGAGTGGAAAACCAAGCTGGTGGTGGGCAGTGTTCCCTCCAAGCTGAGTTAGTGTGAGCTAGCTCACAGTTTTTTAGTCTCCCGCTCACACATTGTTGTCTTCGCTCAGGAAGGAGGGCTCCAGAGCAAACTAATTGATGCAGTCGCCAAATTTCCTCCTCACGGCTTTAATGCCAGCCGCTCACAAAGTAGAACTGTTGCTCACAGGATTCCATATCTTAGAGGGAACATTGGCTGGTGGGGAGAACCTTTCTCACTGCTGCACAGTTCTTGAGTTCCGGTAGGTGTCCTTTTGGTGACGGACCCAAGATGGAATCTTCTTAGGGATGCCATCCGCCAGGTGGGACCTGGGGATCCCCCGGAATTGCAGCTCGTCTCCAGACTACAGAGATCAGTTCCCCTGGAGAAAAGGGATGCTTTGGAGGGTGGACCCTGTGGCATCATACCCCATACCCTCTCCTCCCCAGGCTCCATCCCCAAATCTCCAGGAGTTTCCTAACCTGGATTTGGCAACTCTAACCCCCATCTACCGCTGGTGGCCAGGGCTGACCTGGCCACTGTAAATCTTCTACCTGCCGTCGGAACGGGGCCAGTCCCTACGCAGCGCCAACTCGGGAGCCAGCTGAAACTCCGTTCCTGTGCGTTCCTGTCCCAAAATAGCCCTGTTAACCCCCATCTACCGCCGGTGGCCAGGGCAGACCTGGCCACTGTAAGTTTTGCACCTGCTGTCAGAACGGGGCCAGTCCCTTTTACCACCTCCTCCTCTCCTCCCCACGCGAGCTCAGCCTCGGCTACTTAATATTGTCTCTTAAACCGCAGCATATGTTTGCCAAAAATACAGGAGGCTTCCTCGCCTCTGTGTGTCGTCCTGGAAGCGAAAAACACACCCTATCCGGGAGGTCGTTCCAAGCCGAAGCCACGCCGATGGTCACCCTTCCCCGGCGGGGTTATCCTGCTAAATCTCCCAAAAGGTCATCCGAAGGGGGAACGGGCGGGTAATTGAAGATTTGCAGAGATTTCGCGTCCATAATCATCTCTCAAAAACGTTTAATACACACCAATACATATCTCCAAGATTAAGGGGGACGCGGCGGCGAGGGATCTCTTTTTATATGCCTTTTTATTATTATTTTATTTATCCCTTATTATCTCTCAGCGGAGTAATCATCCTCCTTTTCACTTTTGGGTCAGGGGTGCTTGTTGACGCAGATGGGCCAGCGGCTGGGGCAGCCCCCAGATCCAGCTGTTGAGCGCTAGGAAGGATTCAACCCATCACCAACGTACAACCCAGAGGCTGGCCAATCGGTCTAGTGTATTTTTTTTATTCTGCCCTGGAGCTCAGGGGTTTAGCCTCACTGCAACCTTGTGAGGTAGTTTAGGCAGAGAGGGCGCGACTGGCCCAAGATCACCCGACAAGCTTCCTCGCAGGGTGGGAATTCGAACCCGGATCTTTTAACCAGGGGTCCCCGACAAGGTGCCTGTGGGCACCACGGCACATTCCGTCACCTTCTCTGGTGCCCACCGAATGTTTTTAGGAAGTGGGTGTGGCCAGGCACGGCTCCTCCCCAGCAAGGATTCTGATTGGCCATTAGAGAATCGATTGGCTGTGCAAATCTTTTTAAAATGTTGCTTCCGCAGCAGCTGCCATTTCAGCACAAAGATCTTCTCTGTGCAGGTGAAGGTAAGCTGTGGCCACCATTTTGCGGCTGGGTGCCAGCGTAGTGTAGTGTTTAAGAGCGACGGGCTCTAATCTGGAGGACCGGGTTCGATTCCGCACTCCTCCACAGGAAGCCAACTTGGGTCAGTCACAGCACTTTCAGAGCTCTCTCAGCCCAGAAAATAAGTCAAGCTCGCCACCTAGTGGTGCATCATGCTAAAAGAGCTAGAACTTCAGGCTGCCAGACTGTCTTAGGATCTCCTGGTTACAGAACAGAAGAAGAGATTGGATATATACCCCGCCCTTCACTACCTGAAGGAGTGTCGGAGCGGCTCACAATCTCCTCCCCCTCCCCACAAAAGACTCCTTGTGAGGTAGGCAGGGCCGAGAGAGGTCTTCTGAGAACTGCCCTTGAGAGAACATCTCTGAAAGAACTCGTAACTGACCCAAGGTCACACCAGCAGCTGCATGTGGAGGAGTGGGGACTCAAACCCGGTTCTCCCAGATTAGAGTCCACCCTCCTAACCAGTACACCAAACTGGCTCTCTGGCTATACTACACACAATGCCATACAATAATAATTGTTAATTATTATTCTGGCTATTCTTGCCTTCCGCAGCCGCCATTTTGTGGCTACTCCCACCACGCAATCTTAGAATCCCAAAGGTGTTTTGTTGTTCAGTCGCACAGTCGGGTCTGACTCTTCGCGACCCCATGGACCAGCTCCCACCAGGCCCTCCTGTCTTCCGCTGTCCTTTGAAGTTGGCTCAACTTCATGTTCGTTGCATGTATGACACTGTCTAACCATCTCATCCTTTGCCGTCCCCGGCTTCTTTCACCTTCAATCTTTCCCAGCATCAGGGTCTTCTCCAGTGAGTGCTCCCTTCTCATTTGGTGGCCAAAGTATGTGAGCTTCAGTTTCATTATCTGGCCTTCCAGGGAACAGTCAGGGTTGATTTCTTTCAGGATTGACTGATTTGTTCTTCTTGCAGTCCAAGGGACTCTCAAGAGTCTTCTCCAGCACCATAGTTCAGAAGAATCTATTCTTTGGTGCTCGGCCTTTCTTATAGTCCAACTCTCGCAGCCATACATGACTACTGGGAATACCGTTGCTTTGACCATGTGGACTTTTGTTGGCAGGGTGATGTCTCTACTTTTTATCATGCTGTTTAGGTTCGCCATCGCTTTCCTCCCAAAGAGCAGGTGTCTTTTAATTTCATGGCTGCTGTCACAGTCTGCGGTGATCTGGGATCCCAGGAACGTGAAGTCTGTCACTGCTTCCACGACTTCCCCTTCTATTTGCCAAGGAGTGATGGGGCCGGATGCCATGATCTTAGTTTTTTTGATGTTGAGCTTCAAGCCCACTTTTGCGCTCTCCTCTTTTACCCTGAGCAGGAGGACCCAAAGGTGTCCAAAGGCTCAAAAAGGTTGGGGACCTCTGTCCTAAATCCTAGTCCAGCCCTCTAAGCACTAACACTACATGAGGCTACGCTTTCACAGAGAGAAATTTGAAACTTGTTTCTTTTCAATGTGGAAGTAGCACAATAAAATTCAGAGGCATGCAGAGGCACGGTTCACCAGTTCAGCCCGCTGTGGCGGCTAGAGTGTCAGGAAAGGATATGGGAGACACAGGTTCAAACCTAGCTCTGCCGTGGAAGCTTGCTGGGTGACCTTGGGCCGGTCACCCGCACTCCGTTGAACCTACCTCACAGGGCTGTGGTGAGGATAAAACAGAAAGGAGAATGACGGAAGCTGCTTTGGGTTCCCGCGGGAGAGATGGCGGGGTATGAATGAAATAAACGAATACAGAATAATGAACCATTGGCAGGGGAGGACGATGACGTGCCGCTGGATTAAACAGTGTTTCTCTTTGCCTTTCAGGAGAGAGTTCTCTGAGCTGCTGGAGAAGTTTGGCTCGCACAGCAATACGGGCTCGGCTCGGAGTTCGCCTGTTCTCTACGGCGGGGGTGAGCGTGCGTGATTCCTGATGGTTGGGCAAATGGAATACAGGGGGTGATATCTGCAATGTTTAGAAGAGCGGCATTTCCCTGGGCCAGGGTCATCTGATATCTAAAGCCTCTATGAACATACACAGCTCCCTTGTACTGTATCAGACCACTGGTCCACCACACTCAGTATTGTCTACTCAGGCTGGTAGCTGGTCTCCAGGGTCTCATGCTGAGGTCTTTCCCATCACCTGCTGCCTGGTCCTTTTTAACTGGAGATGCCGGGGATTGAACCTGGGACCTTCTGCCTGCCAAGCAGAGGCTCTGCCACTGAGCCACAGCCCCTCTTTACAGCTCTCCAGGGTCTCAGGCTGAGGTCTTTCCCATCACCTGCTGCCTGGTCCTTTCAACTGGAGATGCCAGGGATTGAACCTGGGACCTTCTGCATGCCAAGCAGAGGCTCTGCCAGTGAGCCACAGCCTCTCTTTACAACTCTCCAGGGACTCAGGCTGAGGTCTTTCACATCACCTGCTGCTTGGTCCTTTTAACTGGAGATGCCAGCAGGGATTGAACCTGGGACCTTCTGCCTGCCAAGCACAGGCTCTACCACTGAGCCACAGTGCCCCCTTACAGCTCTCCAGGGTCTCAGGCGGAGGTCTTTCCCATCACCTGCTGCCTGGTCCTTTCAACTGGAGATGCCGGGGATTGAGCCGGGGACCTTCTGCATGCCAAGCAGATGCTCTACCACTGAGCCACAGCCCCTCTTTGCAGTTCTCCAGGGTCTCAGGCAGGGGTCTTTCCCATCACCTGCTGCCTGGTACTTTCAACTGGAGATGCTGGGGATTGAACCAGGGACCTTCTGCATGCCAAGCACAGGCTCTACTACTGAGCCACAGCGCCCACTTACAGCCTTCCAGGGTCTCAGGCAGAGGTCTTTCCCATCACCTACTGCCTGGTCCTTTCAACTGGAGATGCCGGGGATTGAACCAGGGACCTTCTGCATGCCAAGCAGATGCTCTACCACTGAGCCCTGGCCCCTCCCTCTCATTTATACCCCATACCTGAACGTTACCTGAAATACGTGACAACTACCCATCTGAATTGCCTCCTTGTGTTGCCTGATCATGTTTAGTTAAATCAGGCCCGTGGCTCAATGAACAGCTGAGGCTGCCTTATATCATATAAGGCATGTTGGTCCATCTTTCTCAGAACTGGAAACCTGGAAGCGAGGAATGGAAAAGCATCTGTAGTTCAGCATGTACGGAAGGTCCCAGGTTCGATCCCCGGTATCTCGTGGAGAGCAGCCCAACTGGGTCAGACCCACGGTCCATCTAGTCCTTGATGAAGTTGATGAAGTTCTTACTGGCTGATACTTATGATTCTGTCACACGCAATGTTGCTAAATAGTGTTACTTGGCAATTAAAAAGCGCAATGTACTGTAACTCAAGCCATTAATGATGGAATTGACCGGTGTGGTATTTTAGGAATTAAGCTTGTAAGGTTCTTATGTTGTAGACTCTGTGTTTAATATTTTGGTTCATTTTGCTGGTCTTATGACTGTTCTTAATAAACTTACTTACTTACTTACATCAGGGGAGGGGCTGTGGCTCGGTGTTAAGCATCTGCTTGGCACGCAGAAGGTCCC
>NW_015169896.1:128460-132863 GCF_001447785.1 Gekko japonicus | reverse complement strand
AAAAGGGTTTCTAGTTCTCCAAATGTCTATTATGTTGAGTTCTTCCGCCATTTGTAAAAAGGATTTAGGAAGTAGCGTGCCACATCTTAATGTTTTGTTAGATCTTTTTCTATCATCTTTATCATTAAACACTGCATTAAAGTCTCCCGCGATCATTATGTCTCCTGGGCATTCTTTCACCAGTATTTCTTTCAATTCTTTGTAAAAGGATTCGTGTTGTTGGTTTGGGGCGTATATATTAACTATACACATTTCTTTTCCATTGTATCTTACTTTTATCACCAAAATCCTGCCATTTCTATCTTTATAGATTAATTCTGGGTTTAGGTTTTCTTTTACATACATCACCAGTCCTCTTTTTTTCCCCATGTCTGATGATACAAATTCTAATCCTAATTTCTTACATTTCAAATATTTTATATGATCTTCTTTAATGTGAGTTTCCTGGAGACATGTTACACTTAAATTTAATTTCATTAGTTGGTGGAAGATTTTTTTCCTTTTCTGTGGGCTGTTCAGCCCATTAACATTTACCGATATTAAAGAGAGTTTTTTAATATCCATCTTAATTATCTGTTTTTGCTTTTACTATCTTTTTCAGTTGCAACCTTGTTCTTATTTGAGATTCTGTTTTGTATCTTAGTTGTTGTGATTTTTTCTCTTTATGAGTTTCTGTTCTTTCCTTTCTAATCGTCTCATTCTTACTCATTGCCCCTTCTTGTGTATCACTATCTTCCTCCTCTTCATCTTCCTCTTCCCTCTCTCTTTGCCAACCAAGTTCCTCTCCTTCCTTTTCAAGAAAGTTTTCCAGTTTGAAAACTGAGTCAATTCTAAATCTACGCGTTTTATAAGTGAAGAGAACACCTTCAGGTATCAACCATCTATATTGTATTTGGTTGTTCCTTAATAGTCCGGTAAGTACATCATAATATCTACGTTTCTCTCTTACTTTCCACGGAATTTCTTTGAGAATTTTTATTTCAGCTCCCATTATGGTTAATTTTTTGTCACTTGCAGCATGAATAATTTGGTCTCTTGTCCTTTTTATATAGAATTTCACATGCACTTCTCTTGGCAGTTTATGTTTCCTAGCATAATTAGAGTTTTTCCGCTGTATTGTGGCTATATCTTCAAAAATTTCTTTTTCATTTTCTAGTTCAAATTGCTCTGCCAGATTTTTCACTAACACCTCTTTTAGATCTTTTTCCACTTTTTCGCTTATATTTTGGAATCTTAACATTGACTCCGCTTTCTCCATTTCTAGCGCAATCAAAGATTGTTCTAAAGTGTCTACCTTTACTTTAACCTCTTGCATGTCCTGCTCTATATCCTCCACCTTTTCCTCCAGCATTGTTGAGTTTTCCACAATTTTTTTAATGTCAGCCTTTATCTCTTGTGTATCTACCCTTAATTGTTCTGAGATTTCATTAATTTTTTCACGTAGTGGCTCAATTTCTTTTTTAATTGCCTCTCCTGTTTGTAATGCAGCTTGTTGTAAGTAATTTGACATTATATTTTGCAAATCTGTTAAAGAGACTAGTTGAGTGCCTGCCTTTAATTGTGCTAGACCACTTCCTTGACTAGGTGAAGGTGTTCCCATTTTTTTTGTTGTGCCTGATGCCATTTTAAGGGTTTCTATAATACTGAGTGTTACTGAGTGTTACTGTCTCTTTAATTTTATTCTGATGTATCCTATCTGCTTTCTTTTTCTTCCCACAGTTAAATGGCCACTCTTTGACTCCTTTGTAGCTAGTACTTTGCTTATTCTGATGTTCTATTCTCTTTACAATTTTCCCCTTTAATTTCCCCTTTTTTTTTCTTGGTTCTTTTACGTTAACTTACTAGGTTACGCTAAGATACTAAAGTTACGCTAATTTCGTTTAAGTCTTTTCTGCAGTTGTATTCGTTTCCTTTATTTCCTCTGCGTGTTCCGGGTTCCTAGCTGCTAGCGTCTTTCCCTCGGCGCAAACGGCGTTCTCTCACTTCGCACGTCACGTATCAAACGTTTCTTTAACTGTAGCGACCGCAAACTCCGCAAGCTCCGCTCCTCTGTACGCTGTTTTCTCAGCTTCCTGCCCCCAACCGATGATATCACCCTCTGCAGGCTCCGCAAGCTCCACAAGCTCCGCTCCTCGGTACGCTGTTTTCTCAGCTTCCTGGCCCCAACCGATGATGTCACCCTCTCTCCGCTCTCGCCAACGCAGCCGCTCTCCACCTACAGGAACTCCCAGTCACCCGAACCTCTGCGCCTGTCCTTCGTGCCGCTGCTTACTTGGACCTTTTAAAGACACAAAACCCGACAGCTGTAGGTAATCTGGGCTTTATACAATTTCAGTTTAAATTCTAAACAGTTAAGTTAGATATTTTTACTTCCCTGTGCTTGTACTGGATTTTACTTTCTGCGCTCCTTCCTCACAACCCCCTCTCTATGGATCCTTTACCAGCCTGTTTATTTCTTAGCTTCTATTCCAACAGTCACTTTTCTGCGCTTTACCTTACTCACTAATACCCTTACTCAAATACTATATTATTTTTGGATGTTTTTCAAATTCAATTGAGATACTTAGCTTCGGCTGTGTCTTGCAATTTCTTTCTTCCCCCGTTAGCTTTCACGTATCTCGGCTGCTCCAGACGGACGATACTCCTCGCCGTCGTGGCTCCTTACAACTTCTCGCCTCAGGGCAGCTTCCTCAAGCCCCAAAGAGTTGCCACTTCTCTGGGAGGTAGCCCAAGCCCCTTGCTAAAGTTCTCTCCTTTTGTGAGAACTTTGGTTGATAATTTAACCTAGGAATGAAGTGTAGGAGTAGTCGGACGCTCAGAGCTCACAGTCCCTTCGTCCTCCTTCGTCGAGACCGGAAGCCAGTGATGCCTTCAAGGTATGCCCTTTGTTGTTGTTGGGCTGATGAACGTGCCAGCCTCCAGGTGGGGCCTGCAGAGATCATTTCCCCTGGAGAAAATGGATGCTTTGGAGGGCTGAATCTATGACACTGTACTCCAGTGAGGTCCCTGTCTTCCCCAGGCTCCATCCCCAAATCTCCCAAGAATTTCCTTACCTGGAGCTGGCAACTCTACGCCCCCTGCTGGTGACCAAGGGGGACTTGGTGACCCTAGCCAAAGACACACTAAAGAAGAAAGGATAACATTTTGGGGGGATATATATTAATTGTATCCCATTCATTGTATTTTTGGGATATACATTAATTGTATCCCCCCAAAAAATGAAAAATATTATGCAACTCTTTGTAAAATTACTTTCTGGAAACAGAAAATTCATGGCAAATATAGAGATAGGCAGGATGTCTCACTTACTTACTTTACATATAGCTCACATTTCTCACTGAGATTTAAAGTGGGTTACAACAACATTGTAAACATTGCAATCAAACAGCATAAAACATCCAACAAGCAGTGCAACAGAACTAGTGTTACAAAACTAGAAGACGGTCTAATGGCATTATACCACACTGAGGTCCTTCCCCTCCCCAAACCCTGCCTTCCTCAGCCGCTCTGCTCCTAAATCCTCAGGAATTTCCCATTCCAGAGTTGACATTACACTTGCTTGCTGCCTGCAACCTCAGATATAAGTGCCTAGATCAATGGGATTAGAAGGGTGTCGCTTTCTTTAGGATTGCACTGTTAGTCCCTTCATCAGGGGTAGGCTTTGAAAGGTATTCCAGAAATTACAGAAGCAACCTTTTTTTTGTTTTGCACTTGTCATCTCTCAGGTAGATCCTTTTATTTCAACCAAATTATCTCATGTAAAGTGTCATGTACTTGCAAGATTGGCAGGCTTGTTCACAATGCGAGCAACTGAGTTGGCCTTACTTTGGTGACACAGATCTCAGTCTGCATCACAGCTGACTTAAGTGATGTCTTCATGTACACTATTTGCCTAGTAATAATATATTCTGCATGAAAAGTACTAGGTTCGCAGCATGGAGAACTCAGACAACGGCATGTGTTTGCACACGTTTATTGTACTTATTCAGGGGTCATTTCCTGCAGGAGCGCACAGGAGCAGAGCTCCGGCAGTAAAGAGCCCAGGGGGCGGGCACATGCAACAAGCCCCACCCCCTGCTCCCAGCAGCCCTCGGTCAGAGCAAGAAGCAGCCAGGTAAGCTGCAGAGCCCCCCCCCGGCCCCCCGGTCCAAAACAGTCCAGTGGCACCTTTAAGACCAAGTTTTATTCAGGTACAAGCTCTCCCTCCTCTGCGAGGACAGATCTGCACATTACCCCAATAGCTAGCAATCCAAAACAGTCCTGTGGAGCCTGAGTGGTGGGTGTTTGCATATGCAAATAAGTTATGCTAATAAGTTATGTGAATGAGCTCCTGCACCTCTTTTTCTACCAAATGACCCCTGATAACCAACTTCTGAATATTTTTCTATTTCAGTCTTGGCATT
>NW_015169896.1:119489-127696 GCF_001447785.1 Gekko japonicus | reverse complement strand
GCAGCCCAGGGGGCGGGCACATGCAACAAGCCCCACCCCCTGAGTTTTCCCTCGGATAATTGTGGCCCCACCCCCAACGTCCCCGACATGCTTACGTCACTTCCCTGTGACGTGCTTTGGGGGTGGGGTTCCCCCTGGGGCCCGATCCGGTGGCGCCAGGGAAAGGGCCTCCCGGGCGGGGGTTTCCCGGCCCCCCAGGGGGACTTGGCAGCCCTAGGTACAAGGAGGCCAGGGTGGCCATACTCATGGTTGCCAGCTCTCTGGCCCTTCGACAGGGAGGAGCCACTTTATGCCATTACGGTGACCTGCCTCTCACCCCATAGACAGGGAGAGCCATGTTAGGCCTCCGGATGACGTGCCAGGCCGGCGGTCACCTGTGGAGCCAGCTAAGGAGGCCTCGAACGTTACCTGCAGGGCAGCTGATAAGTTCTGGGTGGGTTCCATGCTGGAGGAGACGGTGCTTCACTGAGGATTGCTTGCTCATGAGGAGGCGCCAGGGGAAAGAAAAAACCAACAAACAAACCCTGCTTCTAATTTTACTTAATGACTACGCCATTTTGGTGTAGTGGTTAAGTGCGCGGACTCTAATCTGGGAGAACCGAGTTTGATTCCCCACTCCTCCGCTTGCAGCTGCTGGATGACCTTGGACAAGCCATAGTTCTGTCAGAGCTGTTCTCTCAGAGCTCTCTCAGCCCCACCTACCTCACAGGGTGTCTGTTGTGGGGAGGAGAAGGGGAAGGAGTTTGTAAGCCGCTCTGAGACTCCGAGTGAAGGGCAGGGTATAAATCCATTCTCCTCCTCCTCCTCCTCCCTCCTAGAGAAAGCACCTAGTGGGAAGGTTGCACCGAACATTGGGGTTCTCTCAGGGTTGCTCGCTCACGAGGAGGTGGCAGTTGCCCCTCTAACAAACTACTGTGAGTGCAGAGGGGAGAAACCAGCTGAGCAGAACTGCTGGTGAGCTCACTGCTGACACCCGTCCCACTCCTAGGCAGGCAGGTAAGTGAGGAGGACAAGGAGTGGGAGCCACTGTTGCCCCCTTCCGCCACTGCAGCAAGCCCACACCACTGCCGCCCCTCCTTCTCCAAGGAAGGGAGGATGAGTAGGAGCTGCTGCCACGCCACACGAGCCAGGAGTGGTAATGATGGTAGAGCTGCAGGATGGCCGGTGACTGGCTGACCTGGGATAAGTGGGAGGGAAGGATGGGATTCTCACCAGTGTTGCCTACATATTATATATCTAACTCTGAGCCTGGCCCCTCTGCTGATCAAAAAACCCAGAGAATAGGACCAGGTACAGGCAGGGGGTATTTCTCTATAGATCTGGGGCACCCGCCAGGGTTGCAGAAAAATATCAAAAAAATAAAAATAAAAAATTAATGTTTTAACATCAACAACAACAACAACAACAACAACAACACCCTTGATCTTATGGTGCTACATCACAGGAACTTGGTTGCCATTGTTTTAAAAGCGAAGAGCAGCTTCCTGTTACAGCATGAGCAAGGTGGGCATGTGACGAAACCCTAGCCACATGAGCTGACCAGCCAAGTTTGGTGTCGTGGTTAAGAGTGCGGACTCTAATCTAGGAGAACCGGGTTTGATTCCCCTCTCCCCCACAGGCAGCTGCTGGTGTGGCCTTGGGTCAGTCATAACGTTCTTTCAGAGCTGTTCTCTCAAGGGCAGTTCTTGAGAGAGCTCTCTCAGCCCCACCTACCTCACCGGGTTTCTGTTGTGGGGAGGGGAAGGGAAAGGAGATTGTGAGACTCCCTCAGGTAGTGAAGGGCAGGGTATAAATCCAAAACTACTACTACTCCTCTTCTTCAGACACAGGGGCGTGGAAGCCACAGCAGCCTCACCCCACCACCACCATTCCCCCACAGTTGGACCCCCTGCCACTGCTGCTGTCCCATGCCACTACACCCATATGTGTCAGGCAGGCAGAAGCGGCAGCACTGAAAATTGGTGCGTTGGCTGGCAAGTGACCTGTCAAGCAAGAGAGCAAGGAAGAGAAGGATGGGATTCCTCTCCCTGCCTCCATGAGTCTTCCAGGTCCTCCACATGTTCTTTACTATCGTGGGAAGACAAGGACATTGAGCAAGTGCCATCTTCAGTATCGTTCAAAAATGCAATATCATATGAGAGTACTACCTAGGAACTAAGTCCTACATGCTGCTGAGTTGCCTCAAAAACAGCACAGCTTCTGCTTGCACCAGATATTCCTCTGAAGCCAGAATCTAAAAAGGAGCCGAAGAGCAGATACGAATGCTTTTTAAACATCTATGTTCACAAATGGAAGCAAGTTAGTTTACCTTGGAGATTTTGCCTTATTCTTTGCATTTATTCAAGACCAAGCAAACCGGGGTGAGCACTTTGATTTCTTTAACTAGACTGGGTGATGGATATGGTTTTATGCTGCATTCTGCAAGAAGAGATTTCTCTTTGAGGCTATAAATTTGTCACTCCCCTATTTAAGGGTACTACATTCCTGGGCGGTGTTGTATGTCACGATGCACCCATTGGTGTGCAAGCAGCAGCTGTTACAATTCACTGATACCTTGCACTAAGGAGAAGCGAGAGTTGTTGGCAGCTTACAGCATTTTATGGCTGTTCTCTCTTGTACTCTCAGTGAGCTAATCGGAGAAAATGCCAGTAAACAAACCTCTCTGGATTTCTGGCTCTGTAAGATAAGTAGTAAAGGCTAAGGGATTTCCACATACTTGCAAAACAGAGTTATCTGCTACACAACGTTGTTGTTTTTTTAAACTTGGACTCTTGGTGCAACTGCACAGTTGGTGTGGGCATATCATCCTCGTCCCGTGAAGCTACTCAGACGTAACAGTACTGTTGTTAGTATCCTACCTATGGGAATTTACACACCCCGTGGACCCAAAGTACAGAACCTTTAACATTTAACTGGACGCAGAAGCATGATGACACCCATAGTCCTGCAGTGACTCACAGTCTGATGAGTAAGTCACAAGAGATGATATGTCACGATAAATGGCAAATAAATATCACCTAAGAGCGTCTAGCAACAGGGGTCCAGCCACCTTTTATGATTAAAATTCCAGAGCAAGAAGTCAACAAAAGCCCAGTTGCATAACTGAAACAATACAACTTAAACATTACTGATCATTGTCATGTTGATCCCTGAAGTTTCCACGACACATGCGCTATTTGTTGTGGGTCCTTTATTAGGAAGTACCACACATGAGATATTTATCAATATCCACAGGAGCCACCCCGGTATGATTGTTTTAGTGCCCTGGCATAAATCCGTGCATGGTTTGAACTTGGATCACTGGCAATTGTTCACATTTATATTTCCTTTTTCTGTCAAGTATCTCTAAGAAGCCCTTTAGTCCCACTGAAACCTTTCAAGAGTCATTTTTGGTTCCCCACGGAGCCACATTTGGCTCTGGAACCATAAAGCACAGGCCCCTGTTCTAGTAGTAACATGTCAGTGCTACCCCCAGCTCATGTTTCCTGCCACCACTCTGAATGGCGACAGCCAGGGCTATTTTTGGGCAGGAACGCACAGGAACGGAGTTCCGGCTGGCTTCCAAGTTGGCCACGCCCAGCAGGAACGCATTAGCATAATAGGCCACACCCAACAGCAGGAACCCATTAGGATTGGCTACATTAGGGGTATGTGGCCTAACATGCAAAGAAGTTCCTGCTACAAAAAAGGCCCTGGGTTTGGACAACAAACAAGGTAAACAGAATAAGAAGCAAAAGGTGGGTGTGGCTGGATGAGCACACTTCTGGTAACATGGGTGTGTGGCCTAATATGCCAATGATACCCTCCCTCTTCTCCTGCCTCCTCCTGGCTGAATGAGGGCCAGAAGCGGGGCGGCTGGAAGCAGGGGGCGGGGCTTCGTTGTGTGCCCCACCTCCCACACCTCACCCGGGGGAACAGCGATCCCCCGCGATCCCCCAAATCGACCTCTGCTTTCAAGAGTCATTTTTGGTTCCCCACTGAGCCACATTTGGCTCTGGAGCCATAAAGCACAGGCCCCTATTCTAGTAGTAACATGTCAGTGCTACCCCAGCTCATGTTTCTTGCCACCACTCTGAATGGCAATGACAACAGTACAATAAACAACAAAATGGACATTGGCCGAATGGCATGATGTCATGTCACTGCCAGAGAAAACCTGTAAGCGATGTCAGTCCTCTCCAGGAATCACCAGAAACTCTATAGTATTACCACTGAGAATCTAGTTGATTCCTAGAGATGTGTGACGGCCCTTCTGGGTCTTCCCTGGAAGTGACATCATACCAACAGTGTCCCCTGTATCCCCACCCCACATCTCCTGCTGGTTGCCAGGATATGTCTGGCAACCATCGTCGGTACATCTTGACAGGGAAAAAGCCATGTAGTGAGCTGCCATTCACCATTTTGAAAGCAGTGCTTAGTTTCACGCCTTCATCATTGTGGCTACAGAACAATGTCCAGACAGATGATCCACCTGCAGCAACCTTGCAATTTCCACTTTAAAAGAGAGGAAATAAGGTTTATGTTTCCTCCGGAGTAAAGAGGGGGAGATGGAAGCCTGGCGACTCACGCACACATCAAGCACAACTGGATACTCTTCTTTACTGTATGAAATCCACTAATTTTAAATGAAATGAGAATTCTAACGGTGGAAACTGAAGTCCCTTTTTTATTGCACTGGAAATTTCATTTGGGACTTGATCAAAGAGCTTGGAATTTTTAAAGTGTGGTTCTATAAGCTGAAGTGACTTGAAAGAATATCTCTTCATATTACTTAATTAATAAATCAGTATTATTGAATTCAATTAATGAATTAAAATTCAATACTATTGAATGTACAAAGAGTTTGTCAG
Source organism: Gekko japonicus (assembly GCF_001447785.1). NCBI lineage: Eukaryota > Metazoa > Chordata > Lepidosauria > Squamata > Gekkonidae > Gekko > Gekko japonicus. The sequence continues at coordinate 122,846 of NW_015169896.1, read as the reverse complement.
TTGTCATACATATCAAATATACAAGTGGAAACCCCAGCAGCTAGATTTTGTAAATTTAATTTACAAATTCAAGGCAGATTCATTCAGCATAATGTTTTACCAAAATGAAAAAGCCCCAGTGGTCAAGGGGAGAGAGGATGGCCACTGCACTGTATTGCAGCAACAGGGAAACCCCACGAGCTGGTCCTCATGTAGAAACCACTCCTTTCTAGAAATTGCAGTTTTGATAAAGTGGCAGGGGTCATTTCCTGCGGGAGCGCACAGGAGTGGACCTCTGGCAGTAAAGAGCCCAGGGGGTGGGCACATGCAACAAGCCCCGCCCCCTGCTCCCAGCAGCCCTCAGTTGGGCCACGAGGAGCAAGAAGCAGCCAGGTAAGTTGCAGAGCCCCCACCCGGCCGCCTTCAGGTACAAGCTCTCCCTCCTCTGTGAGGCAGATCTGCGGATTCCCCTCCCTCCCATAGCTAGCAATCCAAAACAGTCCAGTGGCACCTTTAAGACCAAGTTTTATTCAGGTACAAGCTCTCCTTCCTCTGCGAGGACAGATCTGCACGCCCCCCCCCAATAGCTAGCAATCCAAAACAGTCCAGTGGAGCCTGAGCGGTGGGTGTTGCCTTCTGACACACTTCCGGTGATGTCAGGGGGTGTGGCATATGCAAATAAGTTATGCAAATAAGTTATGCAAATAAGTTATGCTAATGAGCTCCTGCACCTCTTTTTCTACGAAATGACCCCTGTTCCTAGGGTTAGGTAGTGGCATCAAGATGCCAGAGAATGCCCTTGTTCCATTGCACCAGAACTAGCTCCTCTGCCTATCCAGGTTTAGGACTGACGCTGGCTGCGACAGAAATGACATCCTGCGTCAAGGACTGTGCCTGGGCGGCTCAGAACTGCATGAACCATTTGAATTATTCTGTGTGATTCTGTTTCTGATTTCACTCTGTCTGAGTTCAAAGTCTTCCTTCCAGCTTTGTATAGGCTTCTCGCCACTTTGTCAGCAGATCCTATAATACCCGTGTTTCACTGCCCAGATTGGGAATGAGCCTTCAGTTTGAGTTAGCCAGCATCTCCTTTAGCACAGGAGCAAGAGGTAGCAGCTGAAGGATTTTCTTCCTTCTGCTCAGAATATTTAGTGTGGATTTGGGTTCAGACTGCAAAGTGGGGTCACATTCTCACCAACTGTAACTACGGGACCTATTTTTTTTAGAGGTTTATGTTTGCAATTTTTCAGGTTTGCTGGAAGTATTACATTTGGCTGTGTGTTGTCTTGTCCCAGGCCATTGGATAATATCCCTCTAATGATTGCTTATTTCTTTGCCGAGCATGTTGGCTATGTGAGGTCAACCACATCAGGTGATTAAGCCTCCATTTTAAGTCAGGGGCCGTGTGTCACAGCATCTCCCTTTATTGACAAGAGTTTGTTTGGTGCCAAGTCAGAAACCCATCACAAGATGCTGCATGGACAGCAGATTTTTGGAATCCCCATGACAACTTGAAGCACCAGACGTGTTTGGCACACCTTTTTCCAGTCCTTATAAATCACAAGTTTATGACAAGCACGAGTTCATTAGAGGGATGAAACAGGTCCTTTTTCCAAAGAGGTATGCCACTCCAAACGGCTCACTATCACATCACTCTTTATTTATTTATGGAGGATAAAACGCGTCCATTTTTAATCTTTGACTTCTCTGAAATATTCATGGTCTTCCCTTGATCACCTGGCCGATCTTACGCATGACTGCTTGGGACATGCTTTGGATTTCAGAGCATATCTCATATGTCTACCATTCGCCTCTCGAGCAATTGAGCGACATGCCTGGGAGGGAGAAAGAAGAGCTACCCTTTGGTTTCCTGGGCAGTTGCCATACAAAACAGATAAATCCGACCTCCTCCCCTCTTCTACGGCTGTAATTCTGACCAAGAAATTTCGGGCAAGTCGCTCCACAGAGAAGTCGATCTGAGCTTGATGTTAATGTCAGAGGGATGCTAACTCGGCTAACTTTCTCACACATGTTCCACACTCCTTTGGCTTGAAGTAATGCATTTTACTTCGTCTTCTACTTTATGAATGATGGACAGCACAGGGAAGGTACCTAGTGCCTTCCAGGGGGAAGTGACGTTTTGTGAATGGATGAGTTCACCCTGGTAGTGGCCCAGTGATGGCTGCACTAAGGTTTTGAATCTCAAAGTGATATCTTTCACTGTGGTGTTTTATTTTGACACCGCAAGATTGTGATCTTGTTTGAGAATCTTATCACCAGGGTAATATAAAACTTTCTGAAATTTGTACTTAGTACACACGAAGCTGCCTTATAGTGAATCAGACCATTCATCCATCAAGGTCAGTATTGTCTACTCAGACAGGCAGCGGCTCTCCAGGGTCTCTTTCACGTCACCTGCCACCTGATCCTCTTAACTGGAGGTGCTGCAGATCGAACCCGGAACCTAGGTGCTCTTCCACTGAGCCACAGCCCCTTCCCCTCAAACGACAGCATCTCTATGTTCAAATATACTGATTTTTATTTTTTATATTTTGCAGCTGCATAGAACATTGACCACTCCAGTGAATGAAGTTTTCTTTCCTTCTGTCTGTCTCCCCATTGTGTTTTTCATCCAAGGAACTTAGAAATTCATACATGTGAGAACATGCAGGTAACGTTGAGAGACTGTTAGGTCAAAAAAAAAATTCTTTTTCCAAGAAATGTCTTTCTCCAAAAGAACAAAATTTGAGTTCAGTAATACCTTCAAATTGGAGCTGCGGTGGCTCAAGTGGTTAAGACGCTGAATTGCAGGCTGTGGAAGGTCGGTAGTTCAGCGGTTCAAGACCCGGGTGCCGCAAGCAGGAGTGAGCTCCCGTCTCTAGTTCCAGCTCCTGCCAACCTAGCAGTTCGAAAGCAAGACATTGCAAGTAGATAAATAGGTACCACTTCGGTGGGAAGGTAACAGTGTTCCGTGCGCCTTGGTGTTTAGTCATGCCGGCCACATGACCACGGAAACGTCTTCGGACAGCGCTGGCTCTTCGGCTTTGAAACGGAGATGAGCACCGCAACCCTAGAGTCGGATTCGACTGGCTTTCAAGCAAGGGAACCTTTACCTTTACCTTTAATACCTTCAAAGACCAACAAAATTTTTCCAGGGTATAAATTTTCTTGAGTCAAAGCTCCCTTCATCAGATACAATGAATGCAGGGGACTTTGACTCACGAAAGTTTATACTATGGAAACCACTGTTGGTCATTAAGATGCTACTGGACTTGATTTTGTTCTACTACTACAGACTACTCCTGCCAACCTAGCAGTTCGAAAGCAAGAAATTGCAAGTAGATAAATAGGTACCACTTCAGTGGGAAGGTAACAGCG
>NW_015169896.1:102339-118436 GCF_001447785.1 Gekko japonicus | reverse complement strand
TCCTTTTTTTTTTTTTTTTTTTTTGCATTCCTTAAGGTTGCCAAGCTGCCTTGGACAGAAATAAAAGGAAAAATGAAAGGGCCTCTGTCTCATGCAGCAGCTGTTATACATATAATTCCACTTCACTGGAACAGAGGCAAGACCTGATCTGGGCCCTACTAGGCCATAAACCCGGGCAGAACCAGCAACCCACATAATAAGTGAAAACTCAAAATAAACCAAAGGCTTTTCCCTCAAGGGATCATGTTAAAATAACTATACATGTTAAAATAACTATAAGGGAACATCACCAAATTCACATCTCCCCACAATATAACATCTGTAACAAACCAAATGTAGAATATATACAAAATATATAAACAAAGCAGAATTGCTACAAATAGCACAGAAAATACCAATAATTCACACCTGTCTTCACAATTAAATTCATACTCAACTGCCTCTCATTATCTCTGTCTGTCTGCCTGTCTGTCTGTCTCTATGTCTAGCTTTCCTTTTGACCAGATCAGATTCTCAAGGCAGCTTATAACAAAAGTAAACAATACTGGGCTAGATGGATCAGTACAATGGTCCTAGAGTGTGGATCAAAAAATGTGCACAATGAGGCCATGTTCAGATGGGAGGGATTCAACAAACCCAGCCAACCACAAAGTCTGCACAAAAATCCAATTTAAAACAAAAATATGGTGAGAGGGAGTGATCCCCCAAAATGGAGAATACTGCTTGAGATCACAGATGGCCTTGAGGCCACCCCAGAAAGAATGGAAGCTCCGAGCCTGCAAAGACACTGAAAGGTGCAACTAGAAGGGGAGAAGGAAGAAAAAGTGGATAAAAAGGAGCAAGGCATAGGGAAAGGGGGCAAAGAGTGGTAAGGCAGCAAGGAGGTAGAGAGAAGGGCAAAATGATGATCAGTAAAGGAAAGGGGTGAAAAGTAGAGAGGAAGTAAGAAAAACCGGCAAGGGGGCAGAAAAGGGGGTGATGAGTAGTGAATGGGTGGGGAAAGGAGGGGGTGTGTGAAAAGCAGCAAGGTGGCCTACTACAGTAGACTTAACAAGTTCCTCACCTTGTGTCTTTCTAAACAGCAGTCAAACATCACTAGCATGTTGCATACAGTCCTGGGTTTCATTAACAAAGTGACACCAGTTATCAGTTTCTACCTGCCATTTAAAAAATCCCTCGGTATGATTCAGTTTATATTCTCTGACCTAACTTTTGAAGGCAGTGCTTTCTTGGCACTGCCTTTGTCCTGTGATTTTTAAAGGGACATTGCCTTTTCCCCAAAAAAAAGGGTTTACACACGTGTATCAATTATCATCGTCATCCACTACCCTATTAAAGACACAAACAGGTTTCCAACATGCAGGACTGCCCTTTCTGCATTTCAGTACAGCATACCCTTCTGTAGTCCAGCTCTGGACAAAGGCAATCTTACTTATGCTGTCTTTAGTCTCAGAGAAGAAGGAAGTACTCTAGCCGGTGTGATACAGGGATGCCAGCTTCCAGGTGGGACCCAGGGATCCCTTGGAATTACAGCTCATCTTTAGACTACAGAGGTCAGTTGCTGTGGAGAAAATGGATGCTCTGGAGGGTGGACTGTATGGCATTGTACTACACCGAGATACCTGCCCTCCCCTGGGTCTGGCAACACTACTCCCCCTTCCAAGCCGGTGCCAGGGGGGATAGTGATTACAGTGTTGGACTAGGATCTGGTACTCAGGTTTGAATCCCCACTCTCCCATGGAAACTTGCTGGATAACCTTTGGCCAGGCAGACACGCTCTCAGCCTAGCCTGCTTCACAGGGTTGTTGTGAGGATAAAATGAAGGAAGGAAGAAGGATGGAAGCCACGTTGGTTCCCACTGGGGAGAAGGTGGGGTATAAATGAAGTAAGTAAGTATGTAAGTAAATAAATAAATAGTTCTTATAGTCCACCTTTATCCCTGAGACTCAAGGCAGATTACACAGTGTAAATCAATAACATTCCATACAAAGAGGCATCTAATAAGCACAGTGTAGGTTGATGCAATGAATATGAGAAGACATCTGTTGAGCAATGTACTAGGATTACTGAAATTGGAATAAGCATAGCATGTTAGAAATTATATAGATTGTGGATATACATACAATTCCTGCCATCATATGCCTTCTGTATTGCATTGAGCCTATGGCCTCTGACACACAATAGAATATTTGGAAGCTTTCCAGCAGCTCAGGGAACAAAGCCAACAGAACGTTTGCAATCCAGCTTCTATGAGGGAAGGGAGAATTGTCAGTTTCTCTCCTAATTTCACCCCCACACACACAAACATACAGACACTGCATTTGCATTATTTGTGTTCTGCTCACAGGCTAGACCAAGTTCTCAATATAAATGGTGCTGGTTCGTACCTTTAAAGCCCTTTATGGTGAGGGGCCTACCTACTTGAGGGACTGCCTCTCACCACATGTTACCCAGAGAGCACTACGATCAGGGTCCCAAAACCACCTGGCCCTTCCAGGCCTTAGAGAGGCCAGGGTGGCCATGACAAGGGCCAGGGTCTTCTCAGTGGTGGCTCCACGCTGGTGGAATGAGCTCCCGGAGGACATCAGGGCCCTGTGGGACCTTTTACAATTCTGCAGGGCCTGTAAGATGGAGCTCTTCCACCAGGCCTTCAACTAATGAGCCACACTTTTTTAATTTTATTTTTACCATCATCGACAGCTGAGCTCCAGCAAAATGGTCCGGACTGAGAGATCACCGTAAGATTAATTTGCTGACTGTACTCCTATTGTGTCGATACTACCAATGCTTCACCATTGTAATATACTAGCACTTTATGTTGTGTTTTTACTGATATTTATATTTTGACTCGTTCATTTTATCTGTTTAGAAATTTTTATGTAAGCCGCCCTGAGCCTGCTTTGGCGGGGAAAACAGAGTATAAATCAAATTAAATCAATAAATAAATATGCATAAGGTAAAGGTAAAGGTTCCTTTGCTCGAAAGCCAATCGAATCCGACTCTAGGGTAAATGTTGCCTACCCTTCAAGGATAAATTTTAAAAATCGCAATTCCTTGTTCCATTACCAAAATACCCCATGTACTTGGAAATGGTCCAGGGAAACATATGCTCTCCTCTGGTCACACTCCCCAGATCACTTGCTCCTTGGTCTGCAGTATTTATTTTAACAACTATTGAGAGGCTGTGAAAGATACCATAATACGAGCAAGCCCTGGCACAGTTGCTTCTGATCTGTAACATGTACTATAGTAGCATTGCAATTTGACCTATTAAGCTGGGTTTCAGTTTTCATGAGAAGAAGTACGCCAAGGAGTTTTCCTGTTTCTGCCAGTGTGGAAAATCAGAAATTCGTTGTGCTGTACTTATTGGCTAGGAGTTAAAGTGCCTGCTGCTGATGACCTAAAAGGAATTAAGGTATTTAGCTTCGGTTTTAGACTTTTAACGATGGCAATACAGAGGGGCTGGTTCACACCACCAGCCATGACTTCCATGAGATCATGGGCTTGGTTTCATCCACACTGAGGCAAGCATGCAAAGACTTGTGTGGAGGATATCGCACATCATTTGAAGCGGAAGTAGTTATTTGCACAATGGGAAGCAATGGCCGTAAGCAAGGAGAGTAAAACAAATATTAGGAACAAGCACAATTGTGGGGTTTTTTTTTGTTTCATTACATTTGTTATTAAATTGTATGTATATACACACACACACACCATTTAAACTCCTCTTCCCAACAGGGATCCAAGTGGCTCTCACCTTCTCCATTTTATGCTCACAACAGCCTTGTAAGGTACAGTATGTTGAGAGTGCATGACAAGCCAAAGGTCACCCAGCAAGCTTTCATGGTAGAGATGGGATTGGAACCTAGGTCTCCTAGACCCTAGTCAAACACTTTAACCACTACGAAGGCTTCCCAAGTACTTACCGTGATTCGGCGGGGGACACAGATGTCTTCGCAGGATCATTCCTGCAGGGACAACAGACGCGCCGCACCATGCCGTCTCCAGGAAGTGACGCCGGGCGACGCTCTGGCAATGGGGCTGGAGACTCGATAGTACCATCGAGTTTTCAGCCCCATTGCCAGAACGTCACCTAGCGTCACTTCCTGGCAACAGCATGGTGCGTTACAGGGAGGAATGGTCTGGCCGGGGAGTATGTTTCCCCCGCCGGATCGCGGTAAGTACTTGGGAACCCTACCACTACGCCATGCTGGCATTTATTTATTAGATTTATAGCTCACCCTCCCCTGTGCAACAGGTCTCCGAGCAGGTAACAACAGTATTCATAGATTAAAACCATTAAAACAAGTATTAAAACAACTCTTACTATACTAGTAGCAACCAATAAGGTGGCACATGAAAGAGAAGTACAGTATAGTCCCCCTAGGGCTGCCAAGTCCCCCCAGGGGGTGGAAATCCCCCCACCCCAGAGGCCCGTTCCCTGATGCCGGAATCGGCCCCCGGGGGGAACCCCGCCCCACTGTGCACGTCACAGGGAAGTGACGTTATGACGCCGGGCACACTGGGGGCGGGGCTACGGCCATACAAGGGAAAGCTCTATGGTTTTCCCTTGTATGGCCGTGGCCCCACCCCCAGCGTGCCCGGCGTCATGACGTCACTTCCCTGTGATGTGCATGCGGCGCGCGCGCATGCGCCGGGATGCAAATGGGAGTCCCCCGCCGGCAGGGTAAGTGCCACTTGGCAACCCTAAGTGCCCCTCATCTAAAAGGGGGAGTGGATATTAGGTAAATAAGGAAATAACAGCAAGGGAGGGAAAGGGGAAACAGGAACCAGGAGGAGAGAGGGAGGGAAGGAAGGAAGTCAGCCCAGATGGAAACCATTTCTGTCCCCAACCATAGGCCCGGCGGAACCCCTCTGCCTTACAGGCCCTGTGGAATTGCACCAGGTCTGACTCATATACATTCTCATCTACATCCTTAAGTCGTTTGACCCCTTCTCCCAGGCTCGTCGTCCTCTTCCTGAAGAGCAGAGAACCTCAAAGAGACAAGCCCCAGCACTGGAATGTGGGGATCTGCCCATGCTGTTTTCCTATAGAAAATCAAGCTGGTTTTTATGTCTGCTGAGAGGACTTTTTTTTTTTTACAGGAACCCTGTCAGACAGGGTTTCCTAACATGGTGCTCGTGGGTGCCAAAGTGCCACCGCTATTTTCCCTGATGCCCACTGAACTTTTCAGAAAATTTGTGGGGCCATTGTAAAGCAGAGCTTGTGATTGGCTCCCTCATTGAAATAAAAGGGGTTTCCATGGCTGGAATAGCAGCCGCAGCCACCAGAGAATCAGGAGGACCTGAAGGCAGCTGGCCTTTCCTTGGTTCCATTCCCCCTTCAGGCCTTACCGACTGTTCCTATGAGCTTCTTTTGTAATGCCTGTTCCATAAGGGGGAGATAAATGTTCAAGAGTAGAAGCCCGTCTCTCCTTTTCCAGACTTGCTCTCCTTCCAGTGACCGGAACATGCTTCCAACTAAAGTACAGATAAAACTAGTCTTGGCCAATCAATGGTCAGACTCTGAATAAGGCAGCTTCATGTATTCAGCATGGTTGCCATGTCATTCTTTTGCAAAGTGATGAACTGAGGGCCAGTAGGCATAAGAAACAGAAGGCTTCAATAGCTGTTGCTGAACAACCACACAGTTTAACCAGCATTCTGAGGGTTGTTTCTGTCAGTAAAAGGAAGGAGAGGGGGCAGTGCCCTTTCCAGGGCTGTTTTGGCCTTGGAGGGAGCATCCATTGGGTCTAGGCCTGGTGGCAATGACCAGGCAACTTGCTACCATCTGACTTGCATGACTTACCTAGGACTGGTCTCCTGCTACTCTGCAACAGCAACCACCCTATGAAAGCCGGTGTAGTGGTTAGAGCTTCAGATTCGGGTCTGGGAGACCCAGATTCAGATTACCAGTCTGCCATGGAAATTCACTAGGTGACCTTGGGCTGGTCACATACTTTTCAGCCTATCCTAATTCACAGGGTTGATTGTTTTTGTAAGGATAAAAAGGAGGAGAAGAGAATGATGTAAGCTGTTTTGGTCCCCACTGTGGAGAAAGTATATAAATGAGGACAATGAATAATAAGTATAGCTGAAGATGGGAGGTTGGTGAATGGCTGAGGAGAAAATGAGGCAGGGAAAGGGAAAAGGATATGGGGGTTGCCAGGAGGGATAGTGCAGGGAGGGGTATAAAGTACTGAGACTGAGGCATAGCGTAGTGATTTCAGCTCATACTTTACTTAGGAAACTAGAGATATAGTAGCCGGCAAGAGGCCCATTTTAAATACAGTTACAAACCACACCCCAACACACACACACACACCCGTGATTGGATTATTTACCATCGCTTCCTTGAGGATCCCGACGAGCTGATAGGCTGGTTCTAGGATCCTCTCCTTCTATTGTCCAAGGATGCAAAGCATAAATTAGTTTGCTCTGGAGCTATCCTTCCTGAGCTAAGGCAAAAATGTGTGAGCCAGAGGCTAAAAAACTGTGAGCTAGCTCACACTAGCTCAGCTTAGAGGGAACACTGGTGATGAGGCCCTGGACCAAGCGGATCACGGTGACCCCGCATGTCAGGATTTCTTCAAATCGGCATCGTCTGTTCTCTGGATCTTGAAGAAGTGTTTCAGCTGTTCGACGCAGGCTTCCCAGAGTTCGGGATGCGCTGGATCGTAGGTGGAGATTTGTCTCGGAGTGGCAGCCATGACTCGAGGAGCTGGAGCGTTGCAGGGCACGGTGTCCTGGAGATTGGTGCGCAGTGCGTTGCTCTCTGCTGCGGAGTCAGAGTCAGCCTCGCTCATCGGGATCCCATCCTCGTTGCCAGTATAAAGTACTGAGACTGAGGCATAGCGTAGTGATTTCAGCTCATATTTTACTTAGAAAACTAGAGATACAGTAGCCGGCCAGAGGCCCACTTTAAATATAATTACAAACCACACCCCAACACACACCCACACCCGTGATTGGATTATTTACAGTGTTATTGCAACCATAGGTTCCCTTGAGGATCCGGACGAGCTGATAGGCTGGCTCTAGGATCCTCTCCTTCTATTGTCCAAGGATGTGAATTAGGTCAGTTCATCTGGCCACGTGTAAGGGCGACCGTGTGCACGGTTGCCATTAGAACACAACAAGGGGGATAGACGGGAAAGTGAAGTGCCTCCTCTTGCAAGTCCTTGTAGATTCCCTATGACACAAGGGGTCCCGGCCCAACAGCTGACATCACACAACTGGGCCATAGTTTTCCCAAGTAGAGGCTGCTGGGGTAAGACCTGAAGATTTGGGGGGGGGGAGTAAATATTTCAGGAAGGGGGGGTGAGAAGGAAGCAGAAAAAGGGGAGAGACTATGAGGACTTTCAGGGACAGGAAAGAGAAAATAGTGCATGAAGGGGAAATGAGATACCCCCTCAAGTCCTCTTCGGTCCCCTGCTTGTTGTTTTTGATTTGTTTGCAATTTTGAGAATGCAAGTTGCCTTAGAACTGTGGGACCCTGGACACACCTCTCAAATAAATAAGTAAAATCCCCCCTTCCTTCACCAGTGAAACAGCTAAACAGAGGCCTATTATGTATGTGTGTTTTTTCTTTTCTTATTAACAATTTTTAACATTTTACAAAACCAACAAACTTTCAGTTGTATGTAAGCTTACAAAAAACAATAAAAAATACATCAAAACATGATACAGAGGGTTTCTTGGAAGAATGTCTTTTTCCATTAAGTATCTTATAACTGGAAACCAAACCTTTATGACTTTGTTATAATATTGTGTTGCTGAGTATTTATAAAGATTATAAGACAGTTTAGTCATAATAAAATATTCCCAGATCTTTATTAACCATTGTTGAACGGAGGGAACCTGTCTGTCAATACTTTTTAATGCAATCATAGATTTTGCTATAATCAATAGAGTCGTAACTATTTCTTTTTGTCGCACGTATGTGTGTTTTCCATCACTTTCAGCGGACATGAGATATCCCCTCAAGTCCTCTTCGGTTCCCTGCTTGCTGTTTTTGATTTGTTTGTGATTTTGAAAAATGCAAGTTGCCTTAGAACTGTGGAACACTGGACACTCCTTTCAAATAAATAAGTAAAATCCCCCCTTCCTTCACCAGTGAAATACCTAAACAGAGGCCTATTACATATGTGTGTTTTCCATCACTTTCAGTGGACACGTCTGTCTTTTTTCTCCCCTTTCTGCATGCCTTTCCCTTCCTTTAGTGCTCGCCTTGCTTTCTGTTTGGCTTTTCCCAGTGTTTTCTGAAAGCACTTTTGTGATGAGGTGTTGGGGTTTTTTTTGTTCCCTTCAAAGTCCAGCGAATTTAAGAGCATAATGATTTCATTGGATTTCCCCCCAGCCCTTTGTCAACCCTTGATGCCTACTCCCTCGCCCACATCAGTCATTCTGCCCATTCAACTACCTTCCGCCATCCCCCCTCCTTCATTGCCGCACGATCACCATTAAAAGTTTTTTCTTTAGGTTTTTTTTTTAAACTTAGCAGTGCGAGACTAGTGACAAAATGCTAATCAAGAGTTTAAATGCCCAATACCCATTTATGTATTTATTTTGCAGTGAAAATTTAGCAATAGGATGCTAGTAAAATGACCACCTCTGGGTGGTTCAGTTTTTGTAATTTTTTTTAATGTGTTAGTTGTAAAGTTTCTGGGCTGTATGGCCGTGGTCTTGGCACTGTAGGACCTGACGTGTGTGCTTGCTCTACTATATCCTTATAATGATTTTATTAAATGCGTGTTTGGTTTTATTAAATGTGTGTTTGCTCTGCTATAGCCTTATAATGATTTTATTAAATGCATTCGATAGGACTCATAAAAAGAAGCATCAGATGCATTTTCGCCATCAGAAATTGCTCGGGATTCATTTGGGGCAGAGTTGGTGCAATCCAGTTTCCAGTCTATCTGCAGAAGCAAATGGCAGTGTGGCTGGTATTAAGAAAAAAAGACTTTCAGTGCTGCATTCCAAGCAAAAGGAGGGGAGAAATCACCAGCGCTGGATGAAATTATGGTGAAAAGTACTGAGACTTACTAGTGATTTCAGCTCTCATACTTTATTTCAGCTCAGAACAAGACGAGAGTACCCAGCTCGCAGGCTGGTTTATATGTGCACAAACCCCGCTCCCCAACCACACACACACACACATGATTGGCTATTTACAGTGGCCGAGAGTTCCATAGGCTCTCGGCCAGGAGCCTAGCCTGCCGATAGGTGCCGGCTAGGATCCACTTGTCCCATTGTTACTGAGAGCGAAGCTCGGTCGCTTCGCCTGACCGTGTGGCGAAATGGCCGCGCACGCAGTCTGAGATGGATACATTACAATGGTTTAAGAAGCAGAGAGAGAGAGAGAGAGAGAGAGAGAGAGAGACGCAGAGATGAGAAGCCAAAATTGAGGGTTTCTTCATCCCACCCTCACCCCCCACTGAGAAAGTGACACTGGGGAAGAAATGCCAAAGGACCCAAGCTTTGAAAGCATTTTTCACTTTAATACTGAAAAAAATATGCCATTATAAAACCTCTCCATCCCGCTGTGTCACCCACCCCCCAGCATGTATGATCTGCTACCTCTCGCTGGTAAAATTGTTCCTCCGTAATTCATAGCAAGTGATAGAGCATCTGTGCAAATCTTTGTTTAAATCATTCACCTAATTAAATGATGGAATTATTCCTCTGCCTTAGTACACTAAGGAAATGCACCATTTAAAAGAAACATGACGATCAGAGCATCCCCCTTTTCATGAGTGATTGAGCACTGGAGATTTTCAGAGCATTACTCAATCATATGGTTGTTCAGCAGTGGTTTCATTTTGCGTGTGTGTGTGTGCGTGCGTATTTTACTCTTGCCCCATATTTTCCTTTTCCTGCAGCAAACTGAGCCTCATAAAGTTTTTTGGGGGAACCATTTTGGCAGTCTCCAGATGCCTACATCAAAATAATGCTTGAGCCACATGGACCTTCTGCAAATCACCGAACAGAGAATTGTTCGAGATCGATCCATTTGGAGGAAGGAATGCAATTGGCATGCCAAGATTCTTTAATGCCCTGCCAAGATGGCGATCTGTGAGTGAGCACAAATGAGAGAATCTCTAAAATCAGGGCCCTAGTATTACTTTTGTTTGCACGCCATCTCTAACTGAATGAAGAATGAATATCACTACGAGCACTTTTTGGTATCAACTGTTATCTAAGGTAATTGTATAACTGTTTTATCTTGTTTTTTACTGTTTTATCTTGGCACATGGTGCTGCTACTTGTGAGCCGCCCTGAGCCTGCTTGCAAGGAGGGTGGGATATAAATCCAATAAATAAATAAATAATAAAGAAGAAATGGCAAACCTGTTTTTGTTTTTTTGTTTTTAAAAAAGACTTACAGCCAAAGAGGCCAATCCTATTAAGTTTTTCATCAAAGCACAACTGTGCTCTGCTCAGTGCATTAGCGCTATAGGGCATGGGCAAACAGAAAATCGTGTGAATTTGCAAGGGAGGGCAGAAAGTTGGTGTTACTATGCAACTGTGATACAGCGTTTGCAAAAATACAACCCCACCGCCACCTTTGTTGCCATCCACCACCACATCATGAGTGATGCCCCCACCCCACTTAGGAAAAGGATGATTCTTTGTTATACGTGCAGAAAAAATACACCAGATTTCAGAAAAAAAAAATTGGGAAGAAAACGAATGGTGTGAAACACAAGCACAGAATCTGAATGCAAGCTTCACGACTCAATGGCTATGAAAATCTGGGGTAAGCTGTGCATGCGTAATAGGCCATAGTCAACTATTGTACCAATTAAAAACAGAGGCATTTATTATCATTATCATTATTATTCACCCTATCCCAGCTATGCCGAGCTCTGGGCAATGTACAAGAGAGGTATAATATCACAGAACAAAATACAAATTTTTAGAATCCAATACACTTAAAAAGAATAAAACCAGTTAGCACAATTTCATGATCATCTTAAAACACTCATCATTTCGATAGCATTTTCAGAGTTTAAAGTGCTTTGTGCTCATTACCACAGTGCACCTTACAACAACCCTGTAGGCGGAGCCAGTGTGATAATTCCCATATGTTGCCAGTGAGCGATAAATGCTGAATGGCGATCTTGCCTAAGGCCATCCCATGCATTTGTGGCTGAGATGAGAGTTGATGCAATAACCTTCCGACTTGCAGTTGATTTTCTTAACCTCTACGCTCCTCGTGAACTTGTCTGGGGGCCAATCTTATCAGCACTTTGACATATACTGCTCACCGTTTTCTAATGTGCATGCTTAAATACAGCTGAAAAGCAGAAGAGAAATTAACTGAACAAATATATGATCTTCAGTTTCCTGCAACTCTTGTATTACGGAAGCCCTTTCAAGGTTTAAACACAGGAATCCGCTGTGCTTGCCAGCCCACTAATGGCTCTAGCCTAATAAAAAAAGAAAGAACTTGAACCCTTCTGGATGCCATCTACTTAAATATCTTTCACGAGATTACTTTCCTTGGCCTTAAAATTTCGCTACAAACTGTCGATGTGGGATCCACTATGTTAATCTTGGCTTGGATTTAAGGAGATGCTCAGTGTAGTGATTGACGGGGAGGAGGAAGAGGAGAAGATGAATGATGCTGCTGCTGAAGTCGCCTTTACAAGGTGTGCGGGGGGGGGGGGTTTGGGCACAGAGGGAGGTGAATCCTCCAGGCCTTATTGCAGCTGCTGTTACTACCAAGAGGTTGCTTTGCAAAAGCTGCTCGACTGTCCGAGGAGCCGGGGTCTCACTTTCCAGACATAAGCGCACAGCTGCTAGTGAGTCTTCTCTGCTACTCTCCAAAGTACGTGAAGGCCTTGCCAGGGAAGGGATATCTACAGGTAGGCATCCTGGCTTCTCCTCTTGTAACGATGTTCTGCATGTTCTGTACAGCTTTTGCGGTGGCTCAGACTCATCGCCAAGTTTCAGAATTATGCTGGGGAAAAACAGCTGCTATTCACAGGGGATAAACAACGGGCTACAATTTGAATGCAGGCCTGTCCTATACACTGTCCTTGTGCTGTGCTGAGCAAGACAGGGGACAGGCCACTGTTGGGGTGGTGGTGGGGAGTGGTGCTGTGCATTTTACTACTTGATTTATGCCGAGTCTACACTCTCACTTCTGTATGAATGAATTCATTTCTGTGTGGATTCCTGGAAAGGAGTATGTGGTCTCTGTTTCTCCTGCTTCCTTTTCTAACTGCACCAACTCTCCCGGATAGGGTTGCCAACTGTGTTTTGGGAAATTCCTGGAGGTTTGAGGCAGTGCCTGAGGAAGGCAGAGTTTGGGGAAGGGAGCAAGCTTAGTAAGGATGTGACGTTACTCTAGAACTTCAATTTCTCCTAGACTCTATGATATACCACAGAGTCTGCCCTCCAAAGCTGCCTTTTCCTCCAGGGGAGCTGAATTTGCTGCTTGGAGAACAGGCACACAGGGGCGGGGCGCTGGTCCCCAACGTGATATCACTTTTGTGTGACATCATCGCATTGGGGATGCCACTCCCTCCTCCAGAAAAAGACCCGTAAAAGCCCCCCGCTGGGGGACTAGGAAGGACCTAGTAACTGTAGGTGTGAGTGGGCTGAAGAAGGGGTTTGCCTCCCCTTCAGGCAGCACCCATGGGGCCTTGCAGGGAAGACACACCAACTTGGAGCTTATCGGCTGCTGTCCTTTATAAAGTTTATATCTCCGGTACCTAGCATTACCTTTTATAGCACACGTGGCCCTGTCCCATCAAAGTCTCCTGTCAGATCTGTCCCTCGTAACGAATGAGTTCCACTGTAGGCGTAAAGATGCCAGCCTCCAGGTGGGAGCTGAGGAACCCCGGAAACACAGCTCATCCCCAGACTACAGAGATCAGTTCCCCTGGAGGAAGTGGATGCTTTGTAGGGTGGACTCTGTGGCCCTGTACCCCAGTGAGGTCCCTGTCCTCCTCAGGCTCCATCCCCAAATCTCCAGGGATTTCCCAGCCTGGATCTAGCAAACCTACCCTCCCATCCCTTGCTGGTGGCCGGGGGGGGGGGGGGATTGGGCACTCTGTTTAGGGCCCAGGCCCAGGCCAAAACACTTCTCTTAACCAAGTGGGTGGTTTTAGTTGTGACTGACTACTGACATACTAGTTTGATTGTTAGGCTTTTTAACTTGAAAAATTGGATTTTGAAACTGTAAAGCTGATTTTGTTGTATATTTAATTATTAGAAGCCGCCCTGAGCCCCACTTGGCCATTTTTGGAAAGAGCGGCATATAAATTGAATAGATAAATAAATATGTTCTGCTTCTACCCAGCGGACTGTTTTATGGATTTTTTAAGGCTGCTCAATAGACGTTTTATTATACAGCTTTTTATGCTCACAGCTCGTTTTTAATGGCTTTATTTTAATATGGATAATTTATGTTGTTGTTTTTATAAAAGGTAAAGGTAAAGGTTCCCTTGCTCGAAAGCCAGTCGAATCCGACTCTTGGGTAGCGGTGCTCATCTCCATTTCCAAGCCGAAGAGCCAGTGTTGTCTGAAGACGTTTCCGTGGTCATGTGGCCGGCATGACTAAACGCCAAGGTGCACGGAACGCTGTTACCTTCCCACCAAAGTGGTACCTATTTATCTACTTGCAATTTCTTGCTTTCAAACTGCTAGGTTGGCAGGAGCTGGAACTAGAGATGGCAGCTCACTCCATCATGCGGCACACTCGGGTCTCGAACTGCTGAACTACCGACCTTCCACAGCCTGCAGTTCAGTGTCTTAACCACTTGAGCCACCACAGCTCCTAGTTTTTATAGTATTGTTTTTATTTATGAGCTGTCTCCAGGAGGTCTCTGGAGAGGTGTCATATAAAGCCCATGAATCAATAAATAACCATAGATGAGGTCGTGCTGATGTGGTGGAACTGACTGTACTGTTTCAAGTAAGGGGTTTAAATAGCGGCTTTATAATTCACCATTAAGACTTTGGATTGGGAAATAGAGAGGAACTCAGTCTGGGGCAAGGGATGCTCTGTATCCTTGGTGCTTGTGGGGGGATCAACAGTGGGAGGGCTTCTGGTGTCCTGGCCCCACTGCTGGACCTCCTGATGGCATAGGGTTGCCAACTTCCAGGTGGGGCCTGGGGATCTCCCGCTTTTTCGACTGATCTCCAGCTGATGGGGGGCGGGGGGGGGGGGGGCGGATCTGGCAACTCTGTTTAGGGCCCAGGCCCAGGCCAAAACTAGAGCTGCCAAATCCCCCTGGGGGGCATATTTCCCCCCACTTTGGAGGCCCGATTTCCGCCCCCGCGGAATCGGGCCCCGGGGGAAACCCCACCCCGGCGTCCACGTCACCTGGATGTGACGTGATGACGCCAGGCACGCTGGGGGTGGGGCCACAGCCATTTGAGGGGAAAACTTTCTTAAATTCCTGGAGATTTGATGGGTGGAGCCTAGGGAGGGGAAGGGCCTCAGCAGGGTTCTGTGCCATGAGGTCCATCCTCCAAAGCGGCCAGTTTCTCCAGGGGAACTGATTTCTGTAGTCTGGAGATCAGTTATAATTTTGGGACATCCCTGGCCCCCACCAGGAGGCGCGCAACCTTAAGAGGAAAAGTAGTACAGCATGCAAACATCTTTCTCTCAGATGTACTAACGTTCTCTGTATCTGAAGAAGTATGCTTGCACACAAAAACGTATACCTTGAATTAAACTTTGTCACTGGAGGTGCCACTGGACTCAAACTTTGTTCTAATTTTTAATAAGTCAGTAACGTCAGTAGGAGCTGCGGTGGCTCAAGTGGTTAAGACGCTGAACTGCAAGCTGTGGAAGGTCGGTAGTTCAGCAGTTCGAGACCCGAGTGTGCCGCATGACGGAGTGAGCTCCCATCTCTAGTTCCAGATCCTGCCAACCTAGCAGTTCGAAAGCAAGAAATTGCAAGTAGATAAATAGGTACCACTTCAGTGGGAAGGTAACAGCGTTCCGTGCGCCTTGGTGTTTAGTCATGCCGGCCACATGACCACGGAAATGTCTTCGGACAGCGCTGGCTCTTCGGCTTGGAAACGGAGATGAGCACCGCAACCCTAGAGTCGGATTCGACTGGCTTTCGAGCAAGGGAACCTTTACCTTTACAACGTTCACATGGGGGAGGCATTAAGCATCTGACTCCCCCTTCATCATCATCCAAAGTGCTACAGCCTGATCTGTTACCTCAAGATTCTACCATCATTTCCCACTATATATGTAAAGCAAGACCTAGAGCAGGGGTGTCAAACGTGTGGCCCAGGGGCCGGATCAGCCCCCCGGAGGACTTCTATCAGGACCGCAGTGGAACTGGCTGTCTTCTGCTGCTTCTTCCAGTTCTGCTGCTGCTGCCTCATCGTAGGTTTGCAGCTTACAGATACACACCTGAACATCATACTCAAGATTGCAACAGCACAGACATTTTGATGCAATAATTCAGAGCAAGAGGTGTCAGTTATCAGACTGTTAAATAAACAAAATATTGCAAGAGGGCTAATGTTTTAAGCATGTTTTTAATTTAAGTTAAAAAAAAACACCTTTGTGTTTGTGTCCTTTATAAAGTTTATATCTACGCTACCTGGCATTACATTTTATGACACACATGGCCCGGCCCAACAAGGTCTCATTTATGTCAGATCTGTCCCTCATAACAAATGAGTCTGACACCCCTGACCTAGAGGATGAGTAAGCTGCAAATGTACATTAAAATAATCACAAATATGATTTAATAAAATGAAGGTTGCAAGATTTAATCGAGAACATTTTTGGAACGATTCAAGTTTGGATGCCAGGAAGGACTGCCCCTTCTCCTGTGCTGCAAAAAGCAGCCTGAAATTACACAGGTGATGTTTTCCTGGCATGGCAATACAGTTATGGTAAAAGTGCCCACCTAGGCAGCTGACAAAGGCTTGGGGCAAATCAAAATATAATAATAATAATCAGGGGTCATTTCCTGTGGGAGCGCACAGGAGCGGAGCTCTGGCAGTAAGGAGCCCAGAGGGCGGGCACATGCAATAAGCCCCACCCCCTGCTCCCAGCAGCCTTCAGTTGGGCCACAAGGCACAAGAAGCAGCCAGGTAGGTTGCAGACCCCCC
>NW_015169896.1:6752-102253 GCF_001447785.1 Gekko japonicus | reverse complement strand
CTGAGCGGTGGGTGTTGCCTTCTGACACACTTCCGGTGATGTCAGGGTGTGTGGCATATGCAAATAAGTTATGCTAATGAGTTATGCTAATGAGCTCCTGCACCTCTTTTTCTACTAAATGACCCCTGATAATAATAATGATGATGAGAATGATAATGATTTTTAAACTTGGTAACCAAAGCTATATGACATTACCAGAATTTCTCTTCCGAAGCTGTCCCCAGCTGAGAATTACAAAGCACACAGTGGCTAGATCATTATTTTCCGCTTAGTTTGTATAGAAGGGAATGAAAAATGAACTCGGAATGAGAGGATGAGGGGCTGCACTGAGCAAGCTAGGCCTCGGGCCACTTTCCTCCCACTTGAGGCCACAAAATTATCTTGACAACATCGAACTTGGCTGCTCTGTTGAAACGAAAAACCAGCCCTCACTTTGTAAGTATGCTATCACACTTTGTATATGAAATGGTGTGGTGTTGGATTGGGCTCCTAAGACTGTAATTTGAGCGGCTGACCATAAACTGTCTAAGCCATTTTTCTTTCCTGGGGTTCACTTGAGCTGAATCTGAAGATTGGCTTACAGTTTGTTATGTAGCCAAGGATACCCAAGACAGATAGGAAGGCATTTAGTAAACTTTGGCAAATAAACTTTCTTTCAAAGAAAATAAACCTCTCTCTTGTAAGGGGAGTAGGGGAGTATATTTATCATTACTACAGTTTACAACCACCAGATCACATATCATGTTCATTTTTAAGATCTGCTGTGGGTTTGATATAGGAGTGCCGGTTTTATTTTAGATTTAGAAATGCATCCCTTTCGTGATAAGAACTCCTGCATGTAGAATCAGTTCAACAGAACATCGACTCATCATTAGGGTAGGGTTTCCAGCTCTGGGTTCGAAAATACCAGGAGATTTTGGGGTGGAGCCTGAGGAGAGTGTGGTCTGGGGAGGGGAGAGATTTCAGTGGGGTATACAGTCCACCTTCCAAAGCAGCCATTTTCTCCAGGTGAGCTAATCTCTATCACCTGGAGATCAGTTGTGATCCCAGGAGATCTCCAGCCACCACCTGGAGATGGGCAACCCTACATTAGGGTCAAGCAACATGTTACATGGGAGATCCATGGTTGGATCTCATGTTTATGGCAAGTCACGTCTTAGACAGTTTTCTGTTTGCATTGTTTCCTAAGTACTGTAAGCCTAGCATGATTGTATTGTTACGGGGTGCCTTGTGCTGTCTGATTGAATTGTTTCCTATATTTTGTAATCTGGTTTGAGTCTCAGTGAAAAAGGTAGGCTAGAATTTGAGCAAATAAAATAGAATACCTTCAAAAATAGCTGAGAGGAGGGGGTAGAAGAAAGTGCCACAGAAGGAGAAGGTGGGAAAAGTCCCAGGCACATTCACTTTTCTCTGGATCCAATCCTATAGGTTGTATCTAGGATTGCCGAGTGGCTGCTGGTTTTAACACTTTGGCTGATGCCAGTAAATTTGGCAGTAAGAGGAAAGGGGGGGGCAGGAATAAAGCCAGTGCAGCAATGTGCTGCAACATGAGTTCCAACTGAAAAACCAGAAATGATGTGGTGATGTTCTAGAACTTCCAGGGGCTTCTATGATTTTGCAATAGAGATCTGTGGGATTCCCAGAGTGTCTTCACAACACTGTGATATCACTTCCAGGTTTGGGACCAGAAATGACATTGCACTCTTGGGCAATGTCACTTCCACACCCGCACAGCCCCTCTGTACCCTGCTAAGCCTCTCACGCATAAATGGCACTGCAGCATCGCAAAATGCCATTTCTGCCTTCCCAGCCTCTCTGCACCCTGGTAAGCCTCCTACTGATTATATTCTACCTCTCCACTCAGATAAAAATGCGGAATTTCATCAGAACAAGGTGCTTCCTACTGATACAATGCTGAAGGGATGTACCTTGCACTGACAGAATGTGTCATCCTTACCTGAACAGAATGGCTGTTGTTGTTGTTAGCCATTCAGTTGTGTCCGACTCTTGGCGATTCTATGGGCCAGCTCTTTTCACCTTTTCAGATCTTGTACTGTTTCTTTGAGTCGTTCCATGCTCAGGATGGTGTCGACTTTTATGGCGTCTAGCCACCGTGTTCTTTGGTGACCTGGTTTCCTTTTGCCGCTAACCAATCCAAACATAATTGCTTTTTCTAGTGAGTTCTTCTGCATGACATGGCCAAAATAAGTCAGTTCCAGTTATATGATTTGTCCTTCCAATGACATGTCTGATTTTATGCGCTCCAATACTTGCTTGTTACTGTATACCCTTTACAGGGTTGGTTCAAAATATTCTGCATCCCATGCAGTGCCACAAGAGATAACTCAGGCCTGGCCAACAGTAGAACAGATGCAGGCAGTGACCACAGGAGTAAGCCAGGCCCACCAACTTTTTCTGCTACTCACTTGGAGGAAGCCAATCCCCTCTGGTACTACTAAGAGTGTCTTATGTGTTCATTTGGACCGAGCCAACAGTGGTGCAAGTCTGGAAGGTGACAACAGGTATAAGACATGTTCATTATCTCTTCCCATGTGGTGCTGCTGTCTGGAGTCAAGCTGAGCCCCAGTAGCACTGCAAGCAACCTTAGGGACTTGCTTCAGACCCAGTTATGGTGGTTTTTACCATAGAGATCTGGAGGATTCCTAGAGTGTCACACAACATGGGGGTGTCACTTAGGGATGCCAGCTTCCAGGTGGGACCTGTGGATCCAACAGAATTACACCTCATCTCCAAACTACAGAGATCAGTTCCACTGGAGAAAATGGATGAGAACATGGGTAGATTCTACAGCATTGTGCCCTGATGAGGTTCCTGTCCTCCCCAAGCTCCATCCCCAAATCTCCAGGAGTTTCCCAATCTGGATCTGGCAACTTTGCCCCCTCATCCCCCAACCGATGGGGAGGATGGGACCTGGCAACCCTAGTGACATTTCTAGTTTTTTGGTCAGAAATTATGTTGTTGCATCATGAGGCTGGCACCATTTCCCCTCACCATCAGCAGCATATTAGGACTATCTCATACTAGAGCCAGTTTGGTGTACTGGTTAAGTGCGCGGACTCTAATCTGGGAGATCCAGGTTTGATTCCTCCACTCCTAGCTGCTGGATGACCTTGGGCAAGCCTTAGTTCTGTCAGAGCTGTCCTTGAAAAAGAGCAGTTTCTGTCAGAGCTCTCTCAGCCCCACCTACCTCACAGGGTGTCTGTTGTGGGGAGGGGAAGGGAGTTTGTAGGCCACTCTGAGACTCCGAGTGAAGGGGTGGGGTATAAATACAATCTCTTCTCTCTCTCCTTCTTCTTCATTGGCAGAACAGGCCCTGATCTTTTAAAAAAATCATATTTACTACTGACTTATTTTGTTCATTCCCTCGTGGGATATGAAAAATGCTGTAAGTGGTTTCATGTGTATGTGGTACAGTCCTGAAAATGTGATGTAAATACTAGTTAGCTTTATGATGTGACTTTGAAGGAAATTCTGTTACAGCCTTGCTGCGTACAATGAGACAAACCTCATGTTTTGCCACAGGGGGTTGTAAACCGTTTATCTGGTAACCCTCTGGGAACATGAATCTCGCAGAACTCTAACCTAAGAAGTCTTTACGGCTATCTTGAGAAAGGCTTTGCACTTTCCCTTTACAGAATTTTGCTGCATATGCAACATGCCACATAGTGTCTTATTTTTAAAAGCAGGCCTCTGGCAAAACTGGGAAGGGGCGAGGGAACCTGCCAGACTGATGGAATACCTTTGAATATGGGAATGGGGAGTTGGCACAGAAGAAGGGCAAGGCAACCTAACGCCTGATTAGCACGAGGGATTTTTTTGCCACATTCCAAGAATCTCTTGTCTCGTTTTTCTGGTGCATACCCTGGAAATAATTGATTGTAGCTCTATTTAGCCATGCAGAATTCTTAGGATGGGGATAAATGTCTCACAACAGCCGATCAATGCCTCAAAAGGTTTCCATATAGAATAGGCCATCTTCTAAGATCAGGTTTTTATCACAGTAGATGTGATATATGTCCTTTCTGGTTTAGAAATAGATTGCCCTGTCGGAATGCAGCTCTCCGCAGGCTTTAAAATCTATATAGTATGATATGAAGATATGAAGAAACTCTGATAGAAAGCAATGAGTAGTGGCTTATTTGAGGTGAGAAGGTCTGAAGAATTTGGGGTCTGACACAGCACCTTGTTTGGGAAATGAAGTGCCCTTGGAGGTTCCCTTTGGTTTTGGTGGCTTTTGCAGGAACTGCCTGTACTTCTTCAGAGTCTGTACTATCATGAAAGCTGTATGCTTATTGTGTGTGTGTGTGTGTTTAAGAAATTCTGAACTTTTGGTCTTCCTAAGGGTTTGCAGCTGCCTTATCCCAAACAGGGTAACATAAGTGGTGGAAATGTTATCACTTTCCCAGCCCTAAGTACAGCCTATTTCCAACACTAGGAAAAGAGCAGTTTGCAATATGCAACAGAGAGTCCACTTCATCGTTTAAAAACTTAGCGTGTGTTTCCATTCAATGCTTTCCAACAACAGTTAGCCATATGTAAGCACACAATTTGTAAATAACGCTTTCTCATAGGGTCTCCCCCCATTGAGTCAATCTCTGAACACCGGTGCCAGGAGAAAACATGAAGGGAATACCTCAACCTCTATGCCTTGTTTTTGGCCTCCAGAGTTAACAGGTTGGCTACTGTGTGAGACAGGATGCTGGGCTAGATAGACCACTGGCATGAGCCAGCAGAGCTCTTCTTCTGTTCTTAACCATGTTTGTGACATACACATTCAACGTTCACTGTCTTCATCTCTCTAGTTCACAGATGTTGTAGTGCTTCAGGACCAGGTCAAACGAGACATGACAAAGAGGATTCATCAATATGAGACCCGGTGTGGTATAGCGATTAGAGTGCTGGATAAGGATATGGCCAGGCAAACCCAAGTTCGATTCCCCACTCTGTCATGAAAGCTGGTTGGGCAACCTACAATGGGCCAGTGACACACTCTCACCCTACTTCACAGGGATATTTTGGAGGATAACATGGAGGAGAGGCAAACTAAGTAAGCCACTTTGCGTCCCCATTGGGGAGAAAAGAATGGTATAAATACAGTAAACAAATATAGTTATACACAGGGGTCATTTCGTAGAAAAAGAGGTGCAGGAGCTCATTAGCATAACTCATTAGCCCGCCCCCTGGGCTCTTTACTGCCGGAGCTCCGCTCCTGTGCGCTCCTGCAGGAAATGACCTCTGGTTATACAAGTGCCATTTACTTATAAAGCAAGGGGCAAGTCTAAATGAGCTGAGATGGGAGAATCTACAAAGGGGGAGCAGAGTGACAGATGCGGAAAAGAAGGTAGTGTGGAAAGGCTGGAGGAGACGGGCTGCAGAAGAAAAATGGCAGGCTAGACTGAGAGAGGTTTGGTGGGTGATGACAGAAAGAAGGAAGGGAGAGGCCAGAGAGAATGGAAGCAGAGGCAAGGTATCAGGGTAGAGACCTTTCACATCACCAGCTACCTGATCTCCTTTCCCCCCCCCCACTGGAGATGCTGGGGATTGAACCTGAGACTTTCTGTATGCAAAGCGGATGCTCTACCACTGAGTCATGGTCCCTTCCCCCTACTGGAATCATACATTTTTCACCAGAAGGGGAATCGGTGAGCCTGGCACAGGTACTGAGCAGCCCGTGTGGATCAGGTAGATTAAATAAGCATACCTGAGGCCCAAAGGAATTTCGATACAGCGGCCCCTTTCAATAGCTCAGAAAGGGTATGCATCTCAGTAGTTGCACATATGTTTGTTACCCAGAATGCTTTACAAAACTGATGAAACTCCAGGCATTCCATCTTACAGTCCTCCACCTTGGGAGAAACCTGGTGGAGTCTTCACTTCTGTTTATGCATTTTCATACTAATGCTGTAATTTAATTACTTCTGCTTTCCCCTTTTATCTGCCTAAACAGCTGTTGGGATAACAGGCTCATTTTCCATAAGCTTTAAATACCACATTGCTGCTGTTTGCTAGATTAGAACTAATAGGATCAAAGGAACAGCATATCTGGAAATGCACATTGGTTTACATTGTTAGCTCCACTAGTAATATTTCCACAGAGGATCAAAGAGGGGCGGGGGAGTGATCTATGTAAAATACCTTATCACACAACACCAAAAACTTTTTAGGATTCTAGGGTTCTTTTTATCTGGCAGGGCACCATTGCCTTGCATACATGTAGCGGGCAGAAATCCATCAGGTTCACCTTTGCCTGTTACTCTATCTCTATGGCAGAGAAAGAGCCTTAGAACATTGCATGTTGGCAATTCTAAAAATTAGGCCTTAACCATCTGGGTTTTTTCTTCTGACAAGAAGGTGTTTCTGAAAGTGGAGTGAGTTTTCCTCACCTCCCTCTTCCTCCTTTCACTTCAGTACATGAGGCTAGTGATTTGAGCAGTATTGGAAGAGTGGTTTTGAAAGCCTTCCCTTGGAGACATTTCCCTGATCTAAGTCCCCTTCCTCAGCTACTATTATTTCTGCTGATGAAAAAAATGCACCTGTGGTGGAGAAATTTGGATCAGAGAAATGGTCCCAGGGGATCTTCATCAATCAAATGAGCAGACCCAAGGACTGCTTTGAAGTAAAGAAAAGATGTCCAGAGATGTGACTATAGATTTGAAGTAAAGAAAAGATGTCCAGAGATGTGGCTGTGGATCTTCCACACCACATACATTTGTCCCTAGGATAATTATAGGCAAATGTCTCCTGCCAGTTTGTGTTACAGAGTTCAATGTCGTTTGAAGGACATATCGGAGACATGGGATTACTGAGAACCAGACCAGACTTCCCTTTTGCCATGAGGATCTGTATCCTCATGGCAGAACAAATCCCTGACCTCCTAATCACAGTTAGTAAGTTTTCCCACTCTGATCTATGTTACTGGTCGCTAGCAGGGAGGAAATCATTACGTAATGTCCCTCTGTCATATGGTAAGTGTTGTTTCATGGTATGGCCATGAGACTGGAAAATTGCTGCAGGGATGTGGAGCCCTGGGATGAGAATAACATCTAGATCAGTTTTATCTCTGCCTATGGTAGAGACATCCCCAAATAGTTCAATAACATGGGATTATTCTGTCTTTTGGTTTTGTTTCCTATTCACGTGTCTAAATAAGGAATTGCGCTTGATCGACAGGAGACATCTATTCACAGCCTTTAATCCATAACATTGGCGTTGATTCAGGAAACTTTTCAGGCTTTGATCTCAGGCGTTTAGCTTAAGCTCCGGTAGTATGACTTGTTTATTAATTTATCCCCAGTGTAAATTTGACATTGCAGTATCTGGCTGAATAAAGGTCTAAAAACTACTGCACATAGGCATCTAATATATATGCAGCACAACCTTCTTTCTAGAAAGATTAGATTCAGCTCCAATATCATTCACCGATAACATGCCTCCCCTGTTTTAACTACGGTAACTGTTAAGTTTCAGTCCCTGAAATTTATCATACAGTCTCAATGTCTGTTCAAGTAGCAGTAACCCACACACTCGCCCTGTGCCATCTTATCAACCAGATGAATTACAACAACCCACAACATTCTTATTTCAGAAGAAGAACCTTTAAGAACATCAAAGGTGTTCTGCTATTTCAGACCAGTGATCCACCTAAACCAGTGATGGCGAACCTTTTAGAGACCTAGTGCCCAAACTGCAACCCAAAACCCGCTTATTTATGGCAAAGTGCCAACACAGCAATTTAGCCTGAATACTGAGGTTTTACTTTAGAAAAAACAACTCATATATTAACTTAAGATGATGCGAACAAAGTAAGGAAAGCAATCCCAAATGCTTTCATTTACTTAAAATTATTTGGCAGAGAATTCGGCACTTTAATGATGGTCTGGGCCTGGCTGGGGCGATGGCACGCGTGCCCACAGAGAGGGCTCTGAGTGCCACCTCTGGCACCCGTGCCATAGGTTCGCCACCACTCACCTAGACCAACATCTTCTTTCTCACAAAAAGACAGACCAGCACCACTGGAGGGCCAACAAACAGGGCATAGGGGCCAAGGCCTTCCCCTGATGTTGCCTCCTAGCAGTGGGATTCAGAGGTTTACCATCTCTAGTTGTGGAGGTTTCCTTTAGTCATCTTGGCTAGTGGCCACAGATGGACCTATTTTCCATGAATATGTCTAACTCCTTTAAGTCCATTGTATAACCACTATGATCTCATGGCACAGTCTCATCTAATATTTTATTATAGTTACAGTCAGGGCTTTTTTCTGGGAAAAGAGGTGCTGGAACTCTCAAGAGGGAAATGAAGGAGAAACACACAGGATTCTTTGAAACAATATTATTTTCATGCATTATGGACTTAGGTAAAGGTAAAGGTTCCCTTGCTCGAAAGCCAGTCGAATCCGACTCTAGGGTTGCGATGCTCATCTCCGTTTCAAAGCCGAAGAGCCAGCGCTGTCCAAAGACGTTTCCGTGGTCATGTGGCCGGCATGACTAAACACCAAGGCGCACGGAATGCTGTTACCTTTCCACCGAAGTGGTCCCTATTTATCTACTTGCAATTTCTTGCTTTCGAACTGCTAGGTTGGCAGGAGCTGGAACTAGAGACGGGAGCTCACTCCGTCATGTGGCACCCGGGTCTCGAACTGCTGAACTACTGACTTTCCACAGCCTGCAGTTCAGTGTCTTAACCACTTGAGCCACTGCAGCTCCTTTACCTTTATTATGGACTTACCTCTACGTTAAAGCAATTTCCAAACTTTAGACAAGTCACCAACTTCCTCAGTTCTTTTTCGGGTCTTGCTTTTGGTGCCTAACACTGAATGAAGACCTTAAAGCATCCCCTCATTTAAATCTTATTTTTTTAAAAAAAATTATTTTACTATTTTTGTGACATCTCAAGTGACATCATGCTCCTCTGGTGCCCCACATGGACTTTTAGACATTTTTTTTGAAAATTTTGTTTCCATGAAGAGGTTCCAGAACTCCATTCCAGCACATTCCCCCCCCCCCAAAAAAAGGCCTGATTATATTTATAATCTGTAACTTTAGGGAGCCTCTCCAGATTCTTCTGTCTGCTATGGAAGCCCTGAGTGTTGCACAGAGTTCTGTTGAAGTCATGCTGTGGAAATGGACAGTACACCCTATAATACATCTAAACCCTGTGATTATATATTCCAAAGAAGATCAGTAATGGTGGAGGGGCAAAGTGTATTTCAGGGAAACTGGTCTATCACAATTGGTCCCCTCTCTAAGGAGTCCCTTGTAAGCTTCTGAAGAATTCCAAGGTCCCCCAGAACACAGTCTGAAAATCAACTAAAATAATCTTGTTTGATATTAGTCATTCATTATATTGCTTACTGAGAGTAAAACTGAAGCTCAAATACTTTGGCCACCAAATGAGAAGGAAGCACTCACTGGAGAAGACCCTGATGCTGGGAAAGATTGAAAGACAAAGAAGACGGGGACGGCAAAGGATGAGATGGTTAGATGCAACAAACATGAAGTTGAGCAAACTTCAGAGGACGGTGGAAGACCGGAAGGCCTGGCGTGATCTGGTCCATGGGGTCGCAAAGAGTCGGACATGACCGTGCGACTGAACAACAACAACAACTGAGAATACTACTTTGAAGAGAATATCAGTAAAAGCAATTTGAAAACCTGTCAACAAGCTGAGGAATGAAACATCTTTAAGAGCAGATTATAGTGGTTCAGATAAATTAAGAACTATTAAAAGCCTGGTTTGGAAGAACAAAAATAGTTTTCACCTGGCACCTCAGAGCATGTACCGGTAGCATATAGTAAGGGTCACCAGGGATGTTATTGCAGAAGTGTGGCTATTGATGGCTTCAAAACATCTGGAATTTTTTTGGGGGGGTCATTCTGAGGAACAAAACATGGGGCACAATCTAGCCAACGTTAAGCACTTTAAGTCCAGTTAATTTCAATGCAGGAATTAAGGACATGGGTGATTTTCTTTGGTAGTCTGACTGCTGATGCGATTCTCAAATCACCCTTATGCTGGAGACTCCAGACCACTCAGGAAAATCCATTTTCTCTCCTTTTTTTTAAGCAGTGTTTTCCCTTTCACATCTGATGTGCATTAAAGACCCCCCCCCCTCGTGTACTCATGTGACCTTTTGGATTCTCCCCCCAGCCTGCTTTATTTTTTATTTTTATTTTGAGGAACAGGGGTAACACACTGCTGCATAGAAATAATGCAATACCTATTTTTAAAAATTAAAACCACCTGGTTTGGAAGAACAAAAATAGTTTTCACCTGGCACCTCAGAGCATGTACCGGTAGCATATAGTAAGGGTCACCAGGGATGTTATTGCAGAAGTCTGGCTATTGATGGCTTCAAAACATCTGGAATTTTTTTTGGGGGGTCATTCTGAGGAACAAGACTTGGGGCACAATCTAGCCAATGTTAAGCACTTTAAGTCCAGTTAATTTCAATGCAGGAATTAAGGACATGGGTGATTTTCTTTGGTAGTCTG
The DNA here is from genome assembly GCF_001447785.1 of Gekko japonicus. Classification (NCBI taxonomy): domain Eukaryota; kingdom Metazoa; phylum Chordata; class Lepidosauria; order Squamata; family Gekkonidae; genus Gekko; species Gekko japonicus. The sequence goes on along the minus strand of NW_015169896.1, from coordinate 91,742 downwards.
ACTGCTGATGCGATTCTGAAATCACCCTTATGCTGGAGACTCCAGACAACTCAGGAAAATACATTTTCTCTCCTTTTTTTTAGCAATGGTTTCCCTTTCACATCTGATGTGCATTAAAGACACCCCCCCTCGTGTACTCATGTGACCTTTTGGATAGCCTGCTTTATTTTTTATTTTTATTTTGAGGAACAGGGGTAACACACTGCTGCACAGAAATAATGCAATACCTATTTTTAAAAATTAAAACCTCCACAAATTTGCAAACACGCCCCCCTCCCTAAAGGACAATTTGAAATGTGAGTGATTCTTTTCTATTCTTAAAAAAAAAAAAAGCATAAGTGATGCTGGATAGGAACAACTGTTTAAAAGCTTTCATATTTGCAGAACCTCCGACGATCCCCTCCCCTCTGTCTAAAAGGCAAGTGATTCTCTTATGCTAATTGTTGCCAGGGACTAGCCTCTGGCGATCATCAGCAAATAGAACAAGTAATTGACTAGCACATTTACCCTTCAGACACAAGAAATTGTTGGTGCCAGTCCTGCCTAGGAAATACTAGGGTTTTTATAGGTTTTACATAATGCCGTTTTTATGTTGGTGCGTGTGCATGTGTTCAAGCCTGCGTGTGTGTTTTTGCAGAAGGAACAGGCTATTAACATCTGTGCACAAACAGAAGATGACTTCATTTAGAAACATGAGAAAACACACGCCAGTGGCTGAAGTGGGAAATCCTTGGTGTGGAAGCAGCCATCGTTAAGGCTAAAACTGGGTCTTATGAAGCACATCTCTCCTCCTCTCTTTCCTGATAATGTCTAGTAACACAAAATGAATGTGTAGACACCATTGCATAAAGTTTTTGTGATAGTTTCTGGATTTTCCCCAGTGCTCCAGAGTTTTGGCACCTCTTGCTTAACTCACACTAGCTGTGATGTCATCACAGCAAAAACCCCTCTCTGAACATCCACAGGGCGGCAGTGCGGCATAAAACCTGATCAAAAAATAGGCATTATATTAGTTGAAAATCAATAAAAATAATATTAAAAAATAGGCATTTCCTTTGTAAGGTTTTGTACTCCATTTATTTGTTAGATAGGGGCATTCAAGGCATAACCATAACAACCTAATCAAAACATTTAAACTGCCATGAGAAGGCAAGTAAGCAGGGGCCAACAGAATCCCCTGGGGCAAGAAATTCCAAAGGCTGGCTGCTACAAAGGCCTACTCCATTTACCATGCTCTGGGACTGGCTTAGAGGTGGGCAAAGATATCCCATGGGCTAACGATCTCCAATTTGGTGCCCAAGGGTGCCATGAAACAATACAGTTTGGTGTAGTGGTTAGGAGTGGGGACTCTAATCGCGGAGAACAGGGTTTGATTCTCCACTCCTCCACATGCAGCTGCTGGTGTGACTCTGGGTCAGTCACAAGTTCTCTCAGAGCTGTTATCTCAAGTAGAGCTCTCTCGGCCCCACCTCCCTCACAGTATCTGTTGTGGGGAGGGGGAGGGGAAAGGAAAGGAGATTGTAAACTACTCTGAGACTCCGAGTGAAGGGCGAGGTATAATCCAATCTCTTCTTCTTTGCTGGTATCCACTTCCTTCTTCTCCAAAGGAAGAACCAATCCTGGCTTTCCTTCACCTCACTGGAGCAAGATGTAATTCAGAAGAGCACAGGAAGAATCACTTTTGGGACTTCAGGGAGCATTCATTCAGAAGTAGCTGCCCTCATCATAGGAGTGTGCTTGATCTGGAACCTTCCAACCTTTTGTGATAAGCCATAGCCCCAATGGCAGCATTTTGTGGTTGGATACAGGACCCCAGGATCATGGCAACATTTTGTGAAGCTAGCCACTATCTGTTCTCAAACTACTACAAATATCCATATTTGGGTGTGATCTGTCAACCAGTTAGTGATCCACCTAGCAGTAATAGGATCCAAACATTTTACCAATTTGTCAACAAGAATATTATGTGGAACCTTATCAAAATCAAGATAAACTGTGTCCACAGCATTCCCCTGATCCAGCAAGGTAGTAACTTTCTCAAAAAAAGAGATAAGGTTAATACCCATACAGAGATGCTGGACAGAGTTTAAATATCCGTACAGATCTATACTAGTATTTTCCAGATTACGTAGTTGTGTCCTGTTTCATTCCCAGCATATTACGCTCATGTTGTGTTTCTCGCTTCACGCACTAATAACATAACAATGTGAGGCTTGCCAAGATCTGAGCTAAACCCTCGGGACATCTTTCCTGGGAGGTGTCAATCATCACCTCTGAAGAAATATGCTCCACAGAAAGCAAATGTTTTTTATAGGCAGCAATAAAACTAAACGGGGCGTAGATTTAAATTCAAATAATCCCTGATAAAAATACTGAGAGCGTGATCCTGTCCTATGGATTTGTTCGAGTGATTTCCCATATGCAGGGTCAAGATTTTGTTTCTACCGAGATAAGGAATGAGTTTCTTCCTCCATGCCATGTGGATAATCTGGAGAAACTTCTTAAGCACATTCTCTTTCTAGGTTTATGGCAAATGTCTGCAATGATGATGAATAGATAGGTCAGTCTCATAGCTAGGGATACTTTGTGTTACTTTGGGAGCCTGAGTTGGGTGGAAAACAGGCATAGGAATTGTTTGAATAAAAGATCAAATAAGACCAATGAACCTCTCCGTGGGCTTGGGCCCAGAGTTCAAAAATGAACTCCACTTCCAGCGTTGACAACAGAGACTTATTGGCTTTATGCTAAAGAACAATATGAGGTGGTTCCATTTCTTGATGCCCAGTATTATCAGTTTTGTCTGTAAATCAAGAACCAAATATTGAAAAACATGCACCATGTTGGCTGGCTTTCCTTGGTGGAAATCCTTGCCAAGTCCAATTTCTAAGTACCCTACAGCTGGCTGGTTTTTTAGTGCAGTCCTAGGCAGAGTTGAAACCAGTGAATTGAGGATTACACTACTAGCCTTTATTGATTGAGTCTAGGGTCATCTGCTCCTTGAGCACATAGGATTGGACCTCAGCCTCTTTCTACTGATGCAGCAACCCAGGTTACAGCATTGTGCTAGGAATTAACTTTAACATGGTGCAATTTGTACACTGCTGGGAGAAAAGAGAACAGGCATGTGCATACCCCCATTGTATGACATCTTAGGTACATGTCTTGGTTTCAAGTGGTGTAAACCCTTCGATCCAGCAAAACATTTCCATGGGAGGGAGGATTTCCACCTTGAGGGGGCATTTGGGGCTGCTGTGGGAGACGGGAGGAAAAGCATACTCGGTGGGTAGAAATCTTTCTCCCTGCAGAAATGTTTGATTGGATCCAAGCTATGCTCATTAGAGTGTTAATGTAGTAGTAGTAGCAGCAGCAGCAGCAGCAGCAGCAGTAGTAGTATGGAACAGAATCAGATAACTAGCAGAACTATGTTTTAGTAGCGGGAGAACCAATACACTCTTTGTTTGGTTGTGGCTAAAGTGGACTCATTGGATCAGAACACAAGATTGAGATTAATACAACACCAATACCTGCTCAGGAGCTGCAGTGGCTCAAGTGGTTAAGACGCTAAACTGCAGGCTGTGGAAGGTCAGTAGTTCAGCAGTTTGAGACCCCGGGTCCCGCATGATGGAGTGAGCTCCCATCTCTAGTTCCAGCTCCTGCCAACCTAGCAGTTCGAAAGCAAGAAGGTAACAGCGTTCCGTGCACCTTGGTGTTTAGTCATGCCAGCCACATGACCACGGAAACGTCTTCGGACAGCGCTGGCTCTTCGGCTTTGAAACGGAGATGAGCACCGCAACCCTAGAGTCGGACTCGACTGGCTTTCGAGCAAGGGAACCTTTACCTTTACCTTTAATACCTGCTCAGCATTTTAATGCATAATTTTTGACAGCTATCTTGGGTGGGAAAGCCAAACAATGGCTGAAGGTTGCAAAAATTCTGTTATTCTACTAACATTTCTATTGTGGTGTCTACTATGGAGCACCATCAAAGTGATCCCAGGGAGGCTGTGGAAACTATGAACAGGTGCTTGGAAGCCGTTTTGAAGTAGATGAGGGCTAACAAACTGAAACTTAATCCTGACAAAATAGAGGTGCTACTGGTGTGAGGAAGGTCTGACCCAGGAAATGGGTTATCCAGAATGCTGCACACGCCCTAGAGGAGCCGCTTCACAGCTTGAGGGTGCTGCTGGACTGAGGCCTGCTGTTGGATAAACAGGCAGCAGCAGTGGGCAGGGGTGCCTTTCGGCAGCTTTGGCTGTAGCCCTTTCTGGACAGAACAGATCTTGGCACTGTGGTGCATGTCCTAGTAATGTTTAGAGTACTGCAATGCCCTCTACATGGGGCTGCCCTTGAAGATTATCAAGATGCTGCAGTTGATACAGAATGCCACGCCTAGAATGTTGACTGGAGTGTGTTACCCTAACTGGTAGTGAGGGTCCCCTGAGTATGTTGGGGAATTTAGCAAGGAGACCCAAACGGTATGAGAGGGCAGCAAGATCTCCCCTGATATATACCAGGATTTTCCCCTCAGTAGAACTCTCAAAATGAACCAGGCTGTAATTAATGAAACGGTTTTTATTAAAGAGAATTAATATTTTTTTTTTTAAAAAAAAACTTATTATTTGAAGAGCACTCTATAAACACACATACAAGTTCGGAAAATAGAGGAGGTAGCTTACAGAGACAGAGAAGGGAGCTTATGCTATGGGACAATATTTGCCTATCCATAGAGACGGAGATCCAAGAAGAAGGATGAGCGGAACGAACCAGCATTCCACTTAAGGAAAGAAGTGTTGTTGTTGTTCAGTCCCACAGTCAAGTCCGACTCTTTGCGACCCCATAGACAAGATCTCGCCAGCCAGAAACCAGACCCTTCCACAATGCACCTTTGGGATCAGTTTTTCAGACAAGCCTCTGGCCAGCATTTGGTGGCACACATTCCATGTGACTGTAGGACCTATTTTGATCCTATATGCAGACCAGGGAAGAGTCTTGAGTGAGTGACCCTGTGAGATGCTGAGAAAGGTTGCCTGTGTCACCTTTTCCTAGGTACCAGACTTATCTTTCCAAGGGAAGAGGGGTCCAGACATAACAAGTGGGTCACTCCAGTCTTGTTCCATCTATACTGGCTTCCAGTTTGCTCCCAGGCTCCATTCATGGTGCTGCTTTTCACCCATAAAGACTTGTGAGGCCTTGGACCAACACATCTTAAGAACTATACATGACTACTGGGAATACTACTGGGAAGTGTACCCAACTTCATATTGGGGGTGTAGGTTAGTGGATGTACACACACACACACATTACTGAAGAAAGTGTGAATGGATATACCCCTTGGGCCTTGGAGTATGATGTATTTGCTCCTAGAACAATGACGTGATGGTTATAGTGAAACAATGTTGTCTGAGTAAGGAAGCTTCATAATGTTCCCAGGAGTTGTGAATGCAATGTAACATTCATGTGAAATGTCTGTTGTGTTTGGTGACCTCTAATTGCCAGGACAAGAAAACTATTATAAGGAATGTTGTGGGATTAAAATTATTTCTGCTAGGTATTTACTTAGGATAATCAGGTAGGGTAAGGTCAGACAAGGCAGAGAGTGGTTAGTTTTACTGCCTTTTTCTGAGAAATCAGCAAAGGGCTTTCTTGGTCATGACACAAAAACTTTGGGACTCCCTTCCCAGGGAGATTTGTCTGCCTTTCTCTATTGTTTTCTTCTGCCAGCAGGTGAAGAGAGTTTTGTTTTGTTTGGCACCCCCTCAGTAGTGGTCACAGGCCCTCCTCTTGTATTGTTTGTTGTGTTTTTATTGAATTATTTGACAATGTTGTTTTCAATTTGTTCAAACATTTTAAAACATTTTTATGTGTACCTCCTTGGGGACCCCGATTGGGTCGAGATGCAACATTAAAATGTTTTAAATTAAAAAAAAAAGTTTGAAAGAAAGAGCCAAAGTGTGTTCACTTTACAAATGAAACCAGGGATAAATCTAGGGGTATAAATCACACATTTAGCTGTACATGCACTGCATACACTGAGAATTATTCAATGGATGTATAAAGAAAAATCAATTGTAAACAGAGCATATGTACGTTCACTGTAACTTATGAGCAGGGCTATAGAGGAACAAAGACAGGCCGCCACTCCCTCAGTTGATAGCTGTGGTATTTGGGTGATATACACCCATTACCTGGTGAGGCTCCAAATGATATACACCCATTACCTGGGGAAAACCCCACCATATGTGGAAAATGAAGTGCACAATGCTTGAGCTCTTCAGGAACATAACATTCTGCAGTCCAAAAAGCCGGCACACTCCCTGCTTCTCGCTCTAATACACACTGAGTACCCCGGCATTCTTTGTTCAAAGTAGCCGAGATAAAACCTTAGGAGGGACACTGTGTCGAAACAACAGCCATTATGGCAGTCTGTGTTCATCATTATATTTTTAACTAAATGCCCTGGAAGGCACAAGCCATGGTGGTATGAAGGTGGTCCTCTAGACAGGATTCCAGTTTCAGTGCCATAAATGGAAACTTCAGGCAGCTACAGATTCCAAGGTTTATTGAAGTCGGTCATGTCCACAGGATTCCTGTACAAAATGCCAGAGGAAAAATCTGGCACTAGATCCAAAAGTGGCCGAGCCAACTTATTTCTACCCTGAAACACTAGACTTAGACAAACTGTGATGATGATGGCCACAGAGTAAGAAATGGCCCTTGCAGGTTACTTGCTCACATGCTTACCACTTCCCAATTCTTTCCATTCCTGCCCGAGGATATTTTGCTTCCTGTTTTCCTTTTTTATTCACAGATGGCTTCCCTCAAACTATCCTCCAGTATCCAGTTTCTACCCTCAAACTGTCAATTTCCAGAGATTTTGGAAATAAAACTGGAGTGGTCTCAGAAATTCTCCAGGTCCTCTTCACAACCTTCTGACTTCACCCATACTTATTTAATCCCACGGTTCCCTTGAGATCAGGGCACCATTCACCCCCTGCCCCTCAATTTCATTGCTGCAACCAAGCAGTGAGGCAGGTTATGCTGAGAGGCCCAAGATTACCCAGTGAGCTCTTTGGAAGAGTGGGGGCTTAAATGCAGGTTTTTCTAGACCCAGTTAGACACTGTAACTATTACACCAAGGCAGAAGCTAGGTTTCATAGTGGACTAACTCACAAAAACAAACACTTATTTCAGTAAATAACACTCAGGTGAACACCACTATGAGGTATCAAAATTAAAACTTTTGAACACATAAATCAAGAAATAAAAAGCTTAACTAGTGGAATAGTGGTCAAAGTGTCAGAGACTAGGATCTGGGAGATCCAGGTTCGAATCCCCACTCATGCCATGGAAGCTTGCTGGGTGACCTTGGGGCAGTCACACACTCTCAGTCTAACCTACCTCGCTGGGTTGTTGTGAGGATAAAATGGAGGAGACTCAGGGGAGGAGAATGATGTAAGCCGCTTTGAGTCTCCATTGGGGTGAAAGGTGGGATATGAATAAAGGAAATTAAAATAAAAGAAAGAGCTAGTTTAACACAGTGATGATCTTAATATAAAGGGTAGAAATCTCTCCACTGTCAGTAGCTGGGCTATGAATCTACTTCACTGGGCCAAGACTGAAGACTGCCACGTTCTCCTCACACTTTCATTGTTTACAGATCTTCCTGCAAAAGGGAAATTCTTGCTGTTGCTTCCAAAGATTTTCTTGAAGAGTATCTCCTTTGGCTATGAGCCCACCTTGTTCAACAGACCAACTCAACAAGCAAGGGTACAAATGTACGTTCTACCGAAAATGCCTCCTTTCCTTCCAAGACCAATACACAGCTTTCCTTCATGGGAATGATACCTTAGGTGGAGTCAGCCAAGTGACCCATCTAGGGTTGCCTGCTCCAGGTTGGGAAATGCCTGGAGATTTTGGGGGTGGAGCCTCAGAAGGGCGGGGTTTGGGGCATAATGCCATGGAGTCCAACTGTAGGGGAATTTTAGGGGTCCAGGGATCCCTAACTCCAATACGGTTCTTTTCTATGGGTGGGTGGAGTCTGGCTGGGGATCTCACGCCTCTAGAGGGAGAGAAAAACAGCAAGAAGAGTTGCCTTAAATTAGAAGTATTTATTAACTCGAAAACCACACACAAGTAAAACTCAATAGCATATATTCAATTTCAGTACCCAATAGCATATGGGAAAACCCCAATACCTGATCTAGTGTACACTTCAGAAAGAACAAGGAATTCCTGGACTGTGGACCAAGACCTCACTCAAGCCTAGGTGGGGTGTTGGCCAAACAGCCCCGAACAAAGCCTAAAGCATCATTTTAAAACTCCTTTCAGCCAATAGGAATCAAGGGAGGAGTTAATTAAAATATGCCAAACTTGCCAAATAACAGCCCATCCTAAGTTGATAAGATGAATTTTTGCTATTATGAGCTTTCACCTAGATATATTTTATTAACTGTGATGTCAAAAAGACCTAGACAGATATGTTTAGGTTTCGAACGCCATGAAATGTGAACTCAGGCAAAGGTACATCTACAGGGCAAGGCTTTAGTTTTTTCCAGGGGTCATTTCCTGCAGGAGCGCACAGGAGCGGAGCTCCGGCAGTAAAGAGCCCAGGTAGCGGGCACATGCAACAAGCCCCGCCCCCTGCTCCCAGCAGCCCTCAGTCAGAGCAAGAAGCAGCCAGGTAAGTTACAGAGCTCCCCCTGCCCTCCAGTCCAAAGGCACCTTTAAGACCAAGTTTTATTCAGGCGCAAGCTCTCCCTCCTCTGCGAGGACAGATCTGCACGTCCCCCCCCCCAATAGCTAGCAATCCAAAACAGTCCAGTGGAGCCTAAGCGGTGGGTGTTGCCTTCTGACACACTTCCGGTGATGTCAGGGGGTCGGGCACATGCTAATGAGTTATGCTAATGAGCTGCACATCTTTTTCTATGAAATGACCCCTGGTTTTTTTGCTTAGGCTGCCAGTAAAAGAGCAAAGGACTTCAGAACCAAGAAACCAGAGTCAGTTACAGCAAAACCTACATAGCATAGAAAAACAGAAAGGCCCGGGCTCATTGAACCCCAAATTCTGCCACATCAACTTCCAAGTGGCCATGTTCTCCAGGTGAAGAGATTTCTGTTGCCCGGAGATCAGCTGCAATAGCGGGAGAACTCCAGCCACCACCTGGAGATTGGCAACCCTAGACCCATCTTCTACCTCCGTAACATCTTTTCTGATCAGTCTGTGTGTTTATTAGCCGCTTTCCTTCCTAACAGAATACAAAGCAGCTTACAACAAATTTTTAAAAATGCAATTAGATACAATTTAAAATGTAATATAAATATACTAACAGAGACAAGAAGCTGAATCCTGGTGGGCCAGCTCAGAATCCAACAGGCCAGTTGCCCAATGCCCCAAAGACACTAACCCTAGTCAAGGAACCAGGAGCCCTTGACTCTTGCCCTTTGGCTCACACCTCTTTGCCAGGCCCCAACTATATACCTATTTGCCCTCCCTGCTCAGCAGTGACTCTCAAGGAGAGAAGGATCACTCCCAAGAGGCCATGAGCTTCTGGGATATTTTCATTGGAAATGCCAAGAACCAAACCTGGGATTTCTCTCTCTTGTGCACTGAGCAACACCCCCTTCCCTTCGATGCCACTGCATAATGCACGGCATTGTAGCACCATGAAGCAGAGTAACGTTTCTGGTAGTAGTCCCATGGGAGGTTTTTCCACTGATAAGGGGAAAGCAGTAACAAAGAGGTTGGCTAAAAAGAGGCAGTTCAGCTCCAGACAAACTATCAATTGCACACATGAATGAACAACTATGGCAGCTGAAATATCCTTCCTTTATGTAATTATATAAAAACAACCTGGAAGCTACAACTGGTTAAGAAAGCAGCAGCCCAGTTACGACAAGGGGTTAGCCGCTGAGAACACATCTCACCTGTTATGTATTCACCATATCAAATGCAATGTTAAACTTGAGACCTTAGCCAGGATTCTAAGGTGGAACAATCCTATTGGCTAATGCGTAAGTGTAACCAATGAGATGCAAGAGAACTGTGCTGGAGGGAACAAACCTGATTGGGCATTATTGTAACAATGCTATTGGTCCTTAACTATTCCAGGGCGTGGCTACATCAGCCCGGGATAGTTTAAAAGGGAGCTATGCTCCACTGTTTGTGTTGTGTGTTCTTCTGAGGTTCTTGTTGATAATAAAGCTGATTTCACTTCTTACAACGGCGTTGAGTCAATACTTGACATCACCAATTTCAAAACACCTACATTGGTTGCCAACTTGTTTCTGATTTCAATTAAAGGTGCTGGTTGGTTATGACCTTTAAAGCCCTGGGGCCCAGATAGCTGAAGGACCACCTCTCTCCCATGTCTTTGTGTGCCAACTAGAGTCTTCTGGTTGCCACCTTCTAGTCATTCCTCCACTTAAGGTGACCTACTTGGCATCTAATGGAGCTTGTTCCTAGAATGGATCCCACCTCCTGAGGAGGTGGGGGGCACTGTCTTTTTAGGAAGTTTTTTAGGAAGTGTATTATGGCTAGTTTGGTTTAGTGGTTAAGAGCACAGACTCTACTCTGGGAGAACCGCAGGCTTACCAAGTACTTACCGTGATTCGGTGGGGGACACATACTTCTTCCCAGGACGATTCCCGCACAGACAACAGCTGCGCCGCACCATGCCATCGCCAGGAAGTGATGCCGGGCGACGCTCTGGCAATGGGGCTGGAAACTCGATGGTACCATCGGGTTTTCAACCCCATTGTCAGAGCGTCGCCCGGTGTTACTTCCTGGCGACAGCATGGTACGTTACAGGGAGAAATGTTCCGGCCGGGGATCATGTGTCCCCCGCCGAATCACGGTAAGTACTTGGTAACCCTAGAGAATGGGTTTGATTCCCCACTCCTCCACATGCAGCTGCTCTCAGAGCTGTTCTCTCAAGAGCAGTCCTCGAAAGAGCCCTCTCAGCCCCACCTACCTCACACGGTTTCTGTTGTGGGGAGGGGAAGGGAAAGGAGATTGTAAGCTGCTCTGAGACTCCTTTAGGTAGTGAAGGATGAAGTATAAATCCAATCTCTTCTTCTGTTTTATTGGTGAGGGCTTTTACAATTGGGTTTAAGCTGGAGCCATGTCCTTGGAGCAGGAGTAAATGGGGTTTTCTTGTATTTTGCATGTTTCTAAATGTTCGAATTATAAGCCACTTTGAACCACAAAAGAAAGGGACAGCCTCATCACCAGATGCTTTATATGCTTGAAATGGGTAATTAAAAACAATCAAAAACCTGAATCATTTGTCTATCCATACATTAAAAGCCACGTATCTTAGTTTATTTAACAAAAGCAGGCAGCATACTGGAATAGACCAACTTAAAATCTGTCCACCGAATGAATAGGGGTTATGCCCTTGAGTCCAATATACCCTAGATACATACACATCACAGTGATTATTTACTTTTTTGTAGCTTAAACAGAAGCATTAATATAATCCTGTTTGTTGCCACTGGTTTGTATGCAGAGAAAGGAAATCACAGGCACTACTGTCTCTGCTTAAAGGTTTTTTATACATCCCTACATGGTCTGAAGCCCGCCTCCTTCCCCCCAGTTCCCATCCCACAGTAGAGATCTGTTAGCACACCTTCCTTATAAAAGGCACAGAGCTGCTTGGAAATACTTCAGTTTAGAATTTGGATTGTTGGAGTCTGGATTTAACACTTTCCAGGTAAAAAATCAATAATACTTTTTTCTCTCTTGCAGAACAGCAGATAAACCGAGGCAAATAATGCAACGGGGGGGACTTTAAGCTGCATGCTTATTTTTAATGTACGTGATGTCTGACGTTAAACAGGTGGTTGCAGGGTCAGGCAAGAAGTGTAACAAGCCAGTAATGTATCACTTGCGGTGCTAAGCTTAAACCCAAAGGATCTGAAAGATACTCTTTCAAAAGATTTATTGGGAACCAGAAGATTCTGAGGCACCAGCCCAGGACGATGAAAAGAAGAGCTTCCAAGGCGTAAAACAAAACAAACCACGCTCACATGGACATAAAGAATTCAAAATGAAAGGGGAGAAGTAAAAGTCTGAACTGTGTAAAAAAACCAACAACAGATGAAGAGATGAACCTACAGATGATGGACAGAAGCCATTAGGAAGTTTCCTTAGCTTAGTCCCGCTGAGAACTCTCCTGCATAGATTTCGTTCACTTCCATGCATGTGTCCACAGCAAAACAATCAGGTGGATCAAACCCAGTGTTATTTATGCTTCTGTAGTGGGGGAGGGTCTATTGCACCCCCACACACACACACCAAAGCCCGGTAGTGCTTCAGTCATGAGCAACTACATTTTAGTGTAAGTTTTTGTGAAGTGGAGCAGCAGAATACGTACTGTGCATTGGCCAAAGTAGATCTAGTCCATCAAAATTTATGCTAGAATGAATCAGTTGGTCTTTCAGTTGATACCTTTTTGCTGGTTTATGCTTTCCTGCTTGGTATGACTTTGACAAAGGAGAAAGGAAAGGAAAGCCAATGTGGTGGAGTGGTTAGAGTGACAAGACTGGGAACTGGGGGACCCAGGTTCGAATCCCCACTCTGCTACATGGAAGCTCGCTGGGTGCTGTGAAGCGAAAGGCGGTTAACGTGATGTTCGGCCGAGGTCTTGACGGAGCGAGGTGCTGAGCGATGGAGCGATGATCCCGGCGGCGGCAGGCGGCGGCGGTGACGATCGGTGCTCGGTGCTGCAGGGTCTCCTCCGGTTCTTGTTCAAGAGAGGTAGAATCCCACCTTCGTCGCCAGTGAAAAGTACTCGGAAACGTGGAGTGATTCAGCAAAGAGTACTTTATTAGTGAAGAACAAAGACAAGAACCCCCGGCACGCAGGCCGGTATATATGCTCAGAAACCCACCACCAAAACACACCCCCTAGTGACCCTATAGGTTATTTACAGTGGCCGAGAGTCCCATTGGCTCTCGGCCGCGGACCTGGCCCTCTGGTTGGTGCGGGCTAGGATCCGCTCCGCTATTGTTCTGCAGGAACGAAGCTCTGGGCTTGTGCTTGACCGCATGGCCCAACGGTCGCGCACGTGGTAATGGCGGATACATTACAGAATGATTCTAAATAGCCAAAACATTTCCAGTTAGACCTCCTCAAAACTTTAATAAATGTATTCATTATTTCTCAATCCTGCTTGTCCGTTTTCTTATTTTTGTAGACAGTGGCCAACCTTTAGTCTTGCCTTGCATGTATGTCTTAAAGGTAAAGGTAAAGGTCCCCTTGCTCGAAAGCCAGTCGAATCCGACTCTAGGGTTGCAGTGCTCATCTCCGTTTCAAACCATTTAGTTTGGTGTAGTGGTTAAGTGCGCGGACTCTAATCTGGGAGAACCGGGTTTGATTCCCCACTCCTCCACTTGCACCTGGCTGGATGACCTTGGGCAAGCCGTAGTTCTGTCAGAGCTGTTCTTTCAAGGACAGTTCTGGAAAGAGCTCTCTCAGCCCCAGCTACCTCACAGGGTGTCTGCTGTGGGGAGGGGAAGGGGAAGGAGTTTGTAAACCGCTCTGAGACGCCAAGTGAAGGGTGGGGTATAAATCCAGTCTCCTCCTCCTCCTATGAGCTTGGGCGGAGGGTAGCAGAGTCCACAGCAAAAAGAATGGTAATTGTTCTTAATGATTGTGGGTTTCTCCTCAAATGCCACCAAGGAGTAGGGGATGGTGCTCAGATGGCTCCGTTCATCAAAACTTGATGGTGGTGTGTGAAGTTATAGTAGTTAAGAGGCTGATGGAGGCAGAGAGAGGGGTAGATACTGCTGCTCCATTGTCCGAAACATCTTTGGGATCAGGATCTCACTCTTTGCCTCCACCTGTGCTCTACAGCAAATAAAACTGAGGCATAAATCTCCAGTGCTGTTTCCTGCCGAGGAAACAAATCCAGGTAAGCGCTGAATTGGGAACTTACTTGCTCTGGAAATTCTCATATATGAGTACACACACATCTATATGCAGGGAGAATGAAGGATGCTGCTAAATATTCTTTTAGCGCAGAATGTCTTATACTTTCACTGTTCGTTCCACAGCATTCCTATTATGCTTTCAACCCAGTACCAGTCGTTTCCAAAAGCTACCCAAGTAACCATGGAAGAAGAAGAAGGCCTTGAAGAAGATTCTGAACTCTGCATTGACGGTTCTCCAACACCGGGCTCAGGTTGTGCTTTATTTAAAACAAGGGCAGGAAATGCTTTGTTTAAAACAAAAGCAGGAAACCCACAGACACACATGTTCTTCCTAGAATATTTGTCCTGGGATAGCCTGACTTCATAAGTTCCCCCTTGTAAGGGGAGGGGGAAACCCTTCATGCTTATCAGGGCTATTTTTGGGCAGGAACACACAGGAACGGAGTTCCAGCTGGCTTCAGAGTTGGCCACGCCCACTACAGCCAAAACCTCTGCGTGCAGGGCTACAGAGGGAAGACCTGGAGAGCGACCCTCCTCCCCGGTGACTCTGAGGCGGGGAGGCCAGGGGGGCCCCTGGAAGGATCAGAGAGACATTTAAATGCCTCCCCGTGCCTTCCCTGGCCTGTCCAAGGGCCTGCTTGCCCAGGCTCCCTGCAGTGGCGGGGCACCCGGACAGGCCAAGGGAAGGCAGTTTAAACTGGCAAAGCCAAGGGAAGGTGTGGGGGTGTGGCCTAATATGCTAATGAGTGTGTGCTGTTGTATGTGGCCTATTATGCTAATGAGTTTCTGCTGGGCTTTTTCTACCAAAAAAGCCCTGCTTATGTTAAAGCAATTGTGAAAATGAGTAGTTTTGAATTCCTCATAATCTTGAGGATTATGTTTGAACTTGGCTCCATTTAATATGTCGGTTAATGCATTATTCAGTTTACAGCCTCAAATTAATGTGTATTTCCTGAGAAGTGGACCTAGAATTACAAATCAAAGTAAGCTTTAGCGAGTAAGGCTTAGTCCAACCCAAGTTAAATAAAGTCCCAGTCCTATTAATCTAACGTGGACGTTAAAGCATCTGTGTTGTAATTAGAGGAATTTTATGGGCTCCACATTTCTTTGATCACTTTCTAGGGCTGGAATCAACCACAGTTTTTCTGCGGCCGGAATGATTCCTGTGGCCATAGCATAACTTTCTTCAGTCACATTTCCTGTTGAAGGCTCTAAATGCCCCTCTGAAGAGCAATATCTGGGGCTCCCTATGCCAGAGGATCCTCTTTTGGGAGGGCATTTTTGGGCTGCAGCAAGAGGTGTGTGTGTGTGGGGGAGGAAAGTCACGCTCCATGAGTGGAGAACCTTCCATCTGTGAAAACGCTATGATGGATCTAAGCCATGACGATTCCAAAAAGAAGCGTATATAACATTCAGGCTTTGAACTGAATTAGACACACATGCATGCGTCATGGTTGAGATTTTTGGATCCCTGAACAGAGCAGAGATCACCAAAGAAGTCTCTGCCCCATTGCCACTGAAGCAATTCCCCCCCCCCCAGATGCTCAAAATAATTTGGAACGGGGCAGCTTGAGAGAAGAAAACAAGACCACCCTTTCCATACTTGCCCAAGTCCTTGCCAGAACTTGGAAAATTAACGCCCCCCCTACACCTTTCAGTTGTAGGCCCCCCCAGATCTCACCGCTCACCATTGCCCTACGATTCTCAGGATCTGAGCAAAGCCATTTTTCATATGTACCATTATGTGGTGATCTGCATAGGGGCTCTCTTAATAATGGTAACCAAAAGACACTGCAGCTCTTTAAGAATTTAATGAAGAACCACTTTTTGACAACAAACCCCCCCCCCAATGAAGGGGGGAACAGTCCATTTTGTTTAAATTCTCTTTTCGTGAGCCTGTAACTGCATTCTTGTATTCACAGATGACAGATTATTTCTTCCTTCTCCCCAGGACCACGTATTTTTAAAATGTTGGAGAAATGGGTTCAAAAAGCATCTCATTATTTTGACAAGGAGCATTATTTTTATGCTGGGCATCGGATCACCATTCAAGAGTCCATAGAAAACTTTGGAGCTATAGTATGGCCTGGGGTGAGTTTTGCATGAGAAGAGCAGTGTCACCCTAACAAACAAGCTTCTCTAAGACATGAAGTCTGACAGGGGTCATGTGATTCCCTTTTAATGCCTTGTTTTCCTTCCTCTCCACTGCAAGCCCTGGAGAGCCAGTGTGGTGTAGTGGTTAGGAGCACAGACTCTAACCTGGAAGAGACGGATTTGATTCCCCACTCCTCTACATGCAGCCAGCTGGGTGACCTTGGGTCAGTCACAAGTTCTTTCAGAGCTGTTCTCTCAAGAGCAGTCCTCAAAAGAGCTTTCTCGGCCCCACCTACCTCACAGGGTGTCTGTTGTGGGGAGGGGAGGGGAAGGGAAAGAAGATTGTAAGCTGCTCTGAGACTGAAGGATCTCCTCCTCTTCTTCCTCTTCCCTCTTCTCCTCACTAGAACTTTTATGAGAAGAGAATTCAGCACTGGACAGCCTTTAGCTTACATCATACCTACCTGATAACTGGTTGTAATGTTAGCAGAACAAATTTTACCTTCTAGGCTCCAACCAGAGCTATCCTTCTCCCAAAGCAGATGGTACTCATAGGCTTGGCAGCTATTCAAGGCATCTGCTAGCCAGCATGCATATATGCCGGAGAAGTCAGTGATCATTATTGTGCATTATATACATAGCAAAATCAATTACCCTGTTTCCCCGAAAATAAGACCTACCCAAAAAATAAGCCCTAGCAGGATTTCTATGCATTTGTGGTATAAGCCCTAGTGTATAAGCTCTTGAGAAAAAATAAATATAAGACAGTGTCTTATTTTCGGGGAAACACGGTAGCTGCGTCAGGATTCGGTCAAAGGTTCTGTCCAGATCACAGCTGGCTTATCATTAGGCAGCAAATTATCGGATTCTTTGTACAAACATGGAGGGTGTCATTAGTTAGGTTGTGAACAGACTGGAAGATATGGGGGGGGGGTGGCATATGCAAATAAGTTATGCTAATGAGCTCCTGCATCTCTTTTTCTATGAAATGACCCCTGAGTGACACATAGTCACTCTTCCACACCAAATTCCTACGGATCTCGGGGTAGTAAAAAAAACATTACCAGGCAAAACCAGGTTGTGGTGGCAGAAGTCAGCTTTCTCAAGCGATACCCTCTGTTTGCGCTACCTCACAGATTAATTTTAACCTTCCAGCACTAGTGCTTCCCTAGTCAGGTTTCCTAGGCAAAAACAAAGAGGCTCCTTTTGATCACAGGATGTTCTATCAGCTGGGACAAAGAAACAAAAAATAATAATCAAAGGCAAAGTCAGGTATTTTTGAGGTATCATTTTATGGTCCAGGCTCTTGTGTTCATAGAAAGAAAACGAAGTTGAAAGTTGCCATACCCTGGGGAACAAGGCTTACTTATATGCAGGTGACAACACCCTAAAAACAAAGCTGTTGAGTCATTTCTTTGAATTATGCCAAAAAATCTTGCAATCCAGGTGACTTTCTCTCTTGATGTTTTTAAGTATTAGTGTCCACAAGGCTTACTTATATGCTGGTGACAACACCCTAAAAACAAAGCTGTTGAGTCATTTATTTCAATTATGCCAAAAAATCCTGCAATCCAGGTGACTTTCTCTTTTGATGTTTTTTAAGTATTAGTGTCAGACCCGCCCCACCCCCACAGCAAGTCCAAGTTTCTTTTACCATAGACTTAAGCAGCTTACAACTGCTTTCCCTTCCTCTCCCCACAACAGACGCCTGGTCAGGTAGGTGGGGCTGGGAGACTTCTAAGAGAACTGTGACTAGACCAAGGTCATCTAGCTGGCTTAATGTGGAGGAGTGGGGAATCAAGCCAAGTTCTCCAGATTAGAGAGCTGCCGCTTTTAACCACTACACCACACTGGCTTTTTCCAGGTTCAGGAGCTAATCATCGGACAGAAAGAATAAGAGTCTGTAAAAGATGGAAGAGCAAATAGATTACTTTTCACTAAAGAAGGTAGCAGGGAACCTATCTGGGTGCCGCCCCCTACCCCTCTTTCGTTCTGTGCAACATTGATTCCAAGCAGTTTACCACTCATCCAGCTGGAATAATCTTTTCCGACTCCAAAGGCCCCCAGGCTTTTGAACACATTTATGCCTAACTGGATTAACTTTGAGAAAATGGTTTGTGTGAGCTAGCTCTGTTTCTCTAACACCCTCAAACTTTCTATAGCTAACAGTGGTGCCGCACCAAAATAGAGACGCCATGGCGGGATCCCACGGATCCCGAGCTGCGGCGCCGTTGCTCCCCGGCATGATCAGATGCCAGGGAGGAAGCGACAGTCGGGAGGGGGAGGCTGCCGAACTGCGCATGTCTGAGCATGCGCCGTTCGGCCAGGAGCCGGGGATGAGCCGGCGGAAGGACGCGCTGGCTATCCCACGGCCGGCCTTGATGCGCCCTTTCCCGAAGAACCACCTAGGTAGGTTGTTTATTTTTGATGCAGGGTTTTGGGTGGAAGGGCCAGATCGGGAACGGGCGCGCCACGCTTCCCAGATGTTGCTGTGGGATCGCGCCCGTTTGCTGCGCCCCCGATCCGTCCCTCTCCCGGCCCAAAACCTCTCGTGTGACCGGGGCCAGCGCAATCCTTTGCAAAGTTGCTCCAGCCTAACCCCATGATCAGCAGACTTAGACTGGAGTAACACTGCAGACGATTGCACTGAAAATCTCGTAAGAGTGGCACTATCATTACTGAAAGCGATAGGGACAGATTAAGAAACCTGAGCCTTGGCAGTGGATGTGCACACACAAGGGAAACCAGGCTGTGGAATCCTAGAATTGAGTGAAGTTTTCTGGCTACTCACATCACTTGATCAATCAAAACATGGCAATTCTCTGATCCTTGTTCATTTTGGAATAGTTTTGAGTGCAACAAGTCAGTGGCTTTATCCATACCACAAGATACTGCCAGTCTGTAACTGTGGATGACCATAGAAAGGAAGTTTGTGTGCAGATAATAAGGCTTCAATAGATGCCTTTGGAAGTGGTAGGCCTCTCACAACCCTCAACAATTTCTTCAAGTTACAGTCAAAAGCCAACGTATTGCCAGTGATGTTGCCTCTCAAAACCAGTGCACTTGCTGCACACCAAGTATTGCACAGCTGGATTTAAAAAATACCAACAACATATTGCTAAAGCAGACATTTGTCATCTTAGGCTCTTGCTCTGTGTCAGTACCTGGAATCAGATCAACAAGAAATCAACCTCAAAGACAAGAAAGTGATTGAACTTGGAGCTGGGACAGGCTTGGTGTCCATAGTGGCAAGTATATTAGGTTGGTATTTTGTGACAGTGTACTAAGAAAACATTTTTTGGGGGAGGGTGTATTAGTACCTGCTCTGTTTCTTCTGCCTCACACACTTCTGCTCATTTATACAAATGCACTTTTTAATTCTCCCTGTCTCCATGCAGTATTTCTCTACACAAATATTCATTGTTTTCCCTCTGATAAATCCCTTTCCACTGACCTTTGATTTTGGGCAAGGCACGGTGATGTGGACAGTTTAAGGTTAAAAAGGACAAAAAAGAGAAAAGGGAAAAAAACTGAACCTAAAATCTAGAATTCAGAACCTTAAAAGGTTAGTCGAAAATAGAAGAGGGCCAACTCTAAAAATCTAATTATGAAACATACAAAAATATACATGTATTTATTCAACACAAATTAAAATAACAAACAAGGGCCCAGGATTCCGCGGGATTCTGCCTAGCAAGAGCCTAATTTGTTACCCTTAAAATAAAACCTTAAAAAATGTGACTTAACCAAAGCTGCCCGGAGCCCTGAGCTGCAGGAAATGTCCACTGCGTGTGTTAAGATGCTCTCAAGTCACTTCCGACTTACAGAATGTCCTGTTGTTGTTAACAGCCTTGCTCAGGCCTTGCACACTGAGGCGGCTTCCTCGACTGAGTCCGCCCATCTCATGTTGGGTCTCCCTCTTGCCCTGCTGCCTTCTAGAAGGTGCAAATCCACATGCAGACCAGGGGTTCCATTATGAGGCTGATCATTTCACTCAGCCAAGGGGTGTTCTGCAGAATCTTAGACAGAGGCTATTATATTTTTGTATGTTTCATAATTAGATTTTTAGAGTTGACCCTCTTCTATTCTTGACTAACCTTTTTAGGTTCTGAATGACAGTTTAAGGTTCTCAGCAACTGAAATTTCATAACACACGGTTACACCTCAGCGGCTGAGCCAGGGGCTGAAGAGAACTCATTCCAGTCATCTGAAGCCAGAGCTCTTATGGACTAGAGTGGCCGGGTCCCTCCTGGCTCCTGGTGGGGGATGGGGGGGGGTAGGGTTGCCAGATCCAGGTTGGGGAACTCCTGGGGATTTGGGGATGGAGCCTGGGGTGGGCAGGGACCTCAGTGGGGTACAATGCCATAGAGCAGACCCGTAGCCAGAATTTCTTTGTTAGGGGGGCAACAGCACTATGATTAGGACTAGGCTTGCCGCTTTCCAGATGGAGCCTGGAGATCTCCCGGGATTATTACTGTCTCCAATGAAATTAAATCAGAGTTCACCTCCAGTTCAGAAGCATGCTTTCTTTTTGGAGACCCAGGTTCAAATCCCATTCTGTCATGGAAGCTTGACCTTGGGCTAGTCACATACTCTCAACCGAACCAACCTCACAGGGTTTTTGTGAGGATAAAATGCAGGAGGGAACAACAATGTTAAGTCCCTTTGGGTCCCCAGTGGAGAGAAGGCAGGTTATAAATGACATGTCTGGACGTAAGACCAGCATCAAAAAGAGATCCCCCTCCCCAGCAATGGCTTCCCTTCAGAGAAGCCCAGCTGATTGCTTCTGCCAGGTCTGAGGCCCCACAGACCCCTTCACCTCAACCACAGACAACAGTGGGGAAGGCCTTGCACAGCGGCTTGGACCCACTGAAGGAGGGAGTGGGGGCAAGCAGTCCAGGGAGGCGGAGAAACCTGCTGCGGAGAAACCACAGGGGGCAACTGGAAGTCATGGCAGCCGCCAGGACGGATGGTGGAGGGGCTGACCCAGGCCCGAAGATGCCTCTTTCAGGACAACTCGGGCCAAAAGAACCTGGCAGGAGCAGGCAGGTACAGCGACGGGGATGAGACTTCACCAGTGTTCCCTCTAAGCTGAGTTAGTGTGAGCTAGCTCACAGATTTTTAGCCTCCAGCTCACACATTTTCGTCTTCGCTCAGGAAGGAGGGCTCCAGAGCAAACTAATTTATGCAGCAGCCAAATCGCTCGCTCACAACTTTAATGCCAGGAGCTCACAAAGTAGAATTTTTGCTCACAAGACTCCACAGCTTAGAGGGAACATAGGACTTCACCCAGCACTGGTGCTCCCGGGGTGGGCCAGGCAGCAGCAGCCTCGTGGAGCAGACCTGATCCCTCCTGCACCAGCTGATTGGTGAGGGGCCACGGCAAATTTGGGAGGGGGCATCATCCTTGTGCCCCCCCCGTGGCTACAAGCCTGCCATAGAGTCCCCCTTCAAAGCATCCATTTTTCTCCAGGGGAACTGATCACTGCAGTCTGGAGATGAGCTGTAATTCCAGGGGAATCCCCAGGCCCCACCTGGAGGCTGGCATCCTTATTACAGACAGTAGCTGCATACCAAGTCTTTATCTGACTAAATTGGCTAATCAACATTTTTCTGAAAGTCTATGTTGCCTGGCCTTTGATATCCTTTTCATCCCTCAGGGATCATGATAAGTGCCATAAAATGACCCAAAGCAGGTTTTTACACCCAAAATACATATGCTGATTATGTCATCGAGAACTAAAACTCAGAATGCCGGCATTTGTTTAGTCCGCAGGATTCTGCCTAGCAAGAGCCTAATTTGTTACCCTTAAAATAAAACCTTAAAAAATGTGACTTAACCAAAGCTGCCCGGAGCCCTGAGCTGCAGGAAATGTCCACTGCGTGTGTTAAGATGCTCTCAAGTCACTTCCGACTTACAGAATGTCCTGTTGTTGTTAACAGCCTTGCTCAGGCCTTGCACACTGAGGGCCTTTGTGGCTTCCTTCCTTCCTTTATTTATTTGTTTGTTTCCATTTTTATCCCGGCTTGCCACAGAACTGGCTCAAGGCGGCTAACCACATTGATACACTAAAGCAATAAATACATTAAAATACAATGAAATATACAACAAAGCCTAAGCAGCTAAACAGTACTAATATAAAGATGGCGGAGTACAACATGCAAACAAAGGCAATGACTCCTTGACTGAGTCAATCCATCTCCTGTTGGGTCTTCCTCTTTTTCGGCTACCTTTTTCTAGCATTATGGTCTTTCCAGTGACCCTTGCAGGGCTGTTTTTGGGCAGGAACGCAGTTCCGGCTGGCTTCAGAGTTGGTCACGCCCACTACAGCCAAAACCTCTGTGCGCATGGCTACAGAGGAAAGAATCTGATACCATACATATTTTTTAGAAATGATTTGGAAAATATTTGAACACCTAGTCTTAAAATATTTTATTCATCATGTTAAAATAAAATATTCCATAATCATTTTTTTCCTTTTCTCAATTTTTCCAATTTTTCGGAAAAAAACAGGGAAAAAACCGTTCCCCCCCTTAATTTTTCTGGTTTTTTTCCGGGCCTTCACATCTCTAGCTATGGCATACTCATTTAAAGAATGATCCCTTATGAATGGCTTGCTCCTGCAGTGGGCAGTTAAGCAGTTATTATTCTGACACACTAACAATAGAAATCGTTAGCCTGAAAGGAGAGGCAGGGTGCTTTCTTAGATGGTACAGTGAACAGCCTTCCATTCTCTTTCAGGGGCTTTTGTCACAGCCACCGACTTGCCTGAGGTACTAGAAAATCTGGAATTCAACATTACAAAAAACACACGGGGCATGGACATTCACAAGCCTGAAGTACGAAAGCTGGCATGGGGAGAAAACCTTGACCAAGATTTCCCCAAGTCAACCCACCCGTATGACTTCATTGTGGCTACGGATGTTGTGTACCACCACACTGCTCTGGATCTCCTGTTGGCCACAATAGACTACTTGTGTCAGCCAGGGACGACCTTGATATGGGCAAACAAATTCAGGTTCAGCACAGATTATGATTTTTTGGACAGACTCAGCAACATATTCAATATCACGCAGATAGCAGAATTCCCAGAGTCAAATGTCAAATTGTTCAAAGGTACAGTGCGAGAAAATTAAAATAGGAAGGTACACCAGAACCTTCATTCAGTGTTAGGCGACTTAGTTGATGGAGCACAGCTTTTAGAAGTCTCTTTCTCTGCTTTACTATTGCCTAGTCTATTCGGGGAAAAAACCTCTGCAGCTCTATTTCCTGACCCGAAGGAATGATGAAGCAATTAGCCATTTACAACTATT
Source organism: Gekko japonicus (assembly GCF_001447785.1). Classification (NCBI taxonomy): domain Eukaryota; kingdom Metazoa; phylum Chordata; class Lepidosauria; order Squamata; family Gekkonidae; genus Gekko; species Gekko japonicus. Next base: position 68,403 of record NW_015169896.1, on the reverse strand, counting down.
CTTAAGAACATAAGAGAAGCCATGTTGGATCAGACCAATGGCCCATCTAGTCAAATACCCTGCGACACACAGTGGCCCAAACCCAGATGCCATCAGGAGGTCCACCAGCAGGGCCAGAACTCCAGAAGCCCTCCCACTGTTGCTCCCCAAGCACCAAAAATATGGAACATCACTGTCCCCAATATAGTGTTCCCTTTATACCTTGTGGCTAATAGCCACTGATGGCCCTCGACCCATGTTCATCCAATCCCCTCTTGAAGCTGACTATGCTTGTAGCTGCCACTACTTCCTAGTAGGCACACATGCTACCCAACTGCATCCTTCCATTAACAACATTGCCTGGGTGTTTGTGTTGAGCTATAAGCCTTGGACTGAACTTGTTCCAACCATCCGTTGTTGCTAAAGAAAGACTGGAAAGGAGAGGCCTATTTTTACTCTATATAATGATGCCATATGAAGGCACAAAGACACTAATCCAAATTGGCTGAAGTATAGAGATGTGGGTAATGCCAAAACATGTGTGTGTGTGTCATGGTTTCAAAATGCAAGGACAATCTAACTGCAGATAACGGGGCACTACTCTTTTTATAGTTACTACCAAATAACCAACCTGCTGCTGTTGAAGTGAACAGTACGTATATACTCAGGGGTGTCAGAGTGGGATGCAAGTGTGAGAAACAGAACACAAGACCACAGTGTCTTACCATTAGTGACTGCTCAAGTCTCAAGTCACCACTGACTAGTTAACAGACCTCATTAACCACCCTGGTGTATAAAATGTACACTGATCCCCTATTGTTTGCAGCACCACTAAAAACATTGATTTGTACCTTATCTCCATGGAGTCAAATATGCTGCTAGATGCAGGGTTGAATGCAACTGCGCCCTTTGCATTCTCCCAGAGGGGAGGGAGGAGGTTTCCATGGGAATTTCCCCTCTTGATCTGGCAGCCTCCCATTCTTTATCCTTTACTGGTCTCTAAGGTCTCCCCCCCCCCAATCCTCAGAAGCAGTGTTTTGGGTGGCTTCAGAAACAAAGCAGAGCTCTACTCTGGGAGGGGGGGGGACCCTTCTGCCTTCAATCCATTTGCTATAAAATTAACAATGAACTTGTAATGTCTCCCTAAAATACTCTGAAAAATCAGGCCTCACCTTTATTGTTTTACTTTAAAACAATCTTTGTTTGTTTTAAATGAAATACGAGTGTGAAAGTTTTAGATCTTGGAATTTGCACGTTTATTCTGTAGTTTTACATTTCTCCCAACATTATTAAACATATATATATATGTATAAGTTTACAATACCTGATTAAGTGTTAACTGTCTGACACTTTATACACATGTATCAGTTTATCCTGACACTGCTTCACATGGATATATTTGAGTATATCTCCAGCTTGAAGATATTCAAGAGCACCTTTGCATCAGCAATTCAGAATACACTTGTTGTGAATTTGAAAGGTTTTGCTGTTTAAAAAATTCAAATTGTAAACTCTTGCAAATGATAAGTTTCATTACTGTTAAGTCTAATAAATAAGGTTTTAGCTACTGTTGATGTAGCTTTTTTTAAGGCCTTCATACAATTGAAAATTTATGTTTAAACGTGTTAAAACCCCACTGCTCACTGTAAAAAGAACAGCTTGTACAGGCTTGTGGTTAAAAATACAAACAGTTAAGAACCACATACACATGCAAGAAACTCATCTTCATTTCGTAATCTTTTGCACTGGCCATACGAAAACATCCATTGCCAGCAATGTGACGTACGCAAAAGGTTTTGGTTGGCATGTTTTCAGTTCTAGGGTAACCCCAAGAAATGATGCGTCAAAGTCTAAAAAGGCTCCCTGTCATCAGGGGTCAAGATAGCGCACACGTATATTGCGATCCTTTGTCCGTTGAGTAATACACACAATTTAAGCATTCAATAAATGGATGAAAACATGCATTCCAGTAAGATCATCATGTATCGTTATATCCGGTCAAGGTGAGCACCTCTGATTTACAACTGCAGGTTATTTCAAAACACACAATAGTCAGGTGGATACATGACAGGAAGCCAGTTTTCAGAGAAAGATGCACAGTGAGTCCATCCAAGTGACTTCATTAGCTAAAAAAAAAAAGGGGGGGAGAGAATTACAGTTTTCCTTTTACATTCTATGCTATTCTCCCTAAAAGAGAAGTTAGTTTTCACAGTCTTATGGGATTCTAAAACCTCCCCAGAAGTGGGGCGATATTAAATCCATGCATCTAATCTACTGGTGTTCTAACTAGTCAAGCTTAGCATGCTTTCATAGTTCCTAAAATGCAAGTGAAACTTGCACGCAGCTTTATTTTAAAGGATATAATGGTAATTGCTTACCTGGATACAGTTCTTCAGGTTGTCTTTGGTTGGTTTCTCCTCAGCGAGTTTTGTGGCAAATTTGAGGCCCCTCCCATACATTTTATTTACCAGCGCATGTTTGTATGCAAAAGGCAAAACCTACAGAGTGTATAAAACAAGAGGATTCACAGACGGAATCTAAGGCCTGTGCAGCTCACCTGCCTGAGTTCTCCTTCAGATATTATAGCACAACTGGAAGAAGTGGAAGCAGAAGACTGTGGGTCTCACAATGTCTCATGTAACTCTAAGGTTCTCTCTTGTCTAATACTAAATGCTGTAGACAGCTGCACTGGTCTGCATAAAAATTCAAAAACCAAAGTGCTGTGCAATTACAGTTATTTACAACCAACTTCAGCATCACAACACGACAACAAACTTCTCAGTGCTCCATAATTCTTCATCAGGCTGGGTGCCCAGAAGAAGAAAAGGGGTGGGGTGGGGGGGGAGAGAAGAGCAAGAATACGCATTTATTTATTTATTTAACTGCAGTTTTGAATCGCCTAATCCCCACACTGTGGGGCTCTAGGCGATGTACAGACTTAAAACCATAAAAAGCATTTCAACACATGTAATTAATTAAAATCAAGTGGTGAAACTTCTTACGGTCCCCTCCCCTTTTCGGCCTGTGGGTGCCTCATGGGTACAGAGGGGAGGAATTAAATCCTTCAGGGGACAGAGATCCGGGAAGGGTGCCAGACACGATGTAAGCCACTGCTGCCCTCAACCAAACGCCTGGTGGAAGATCTCTGCCTTACAGGCCCTGCAGAACTGCACAAGATCCCACAGGGCCCTGGTGCTATTTGGCAGAGAGTTCCACCAGGTCGGAGCCAGGACCAAGAAGGCCCTGGGCCTGGTTGGGGACAGCCGGATGTATCCAAACACATTTTCTGTAGTCATGCAGCCTGATTAAATGTTTTGGAGTACTCAAAAATTTTGTATGCTGTACTGATGATGATACTGTATTCGCAATACAAACCCAAAGAACTCGGTGCAGAACCTTAATGAGATTAATAACGGATTTTGGGTCAGTTTCCAGTTACAAAGTGAACAATAGCCAGTCAGGACTAATGGATGTGGGGTTAACAGAGGAGGATAAACAATTAATGCATCATGGAAGCACGAAAGGATAAGATATTTAGGTATTCTTATCTCTAATGGCTTAGGCTCCTTGATGCAGCAAAATGATTTAAAGAACTGGTCAAAATACAAGCTAACTTGGTTGGGGTCACTTTATCCTTGTTAAGATGAAAATACGACCAAGATTCCTTTTTATAATCATGGCACCTTCATTGATAATAAAATGTTCTCTATTAATTCAGATTAAACAAATGCTCAGTAGATTTATCTGGGAAAACAGAAAGCCTAGAATTAAAAATCCAGTGCTTCCACAAACACGAGACAATGCTGGCCTGACGACACCCCTCCACTGAAAGAAACCATCTCGCTGCAAGGCTTGCTGCTATAACTAATTGGTTTGCAAAACACAAGACAGTTGCAGGATGGGAGATAGAACAACGTCGTCTGTCTTGTCCCCTTGACATTTGGAGCTGGAAAAACCAATAGACAAAGGGCTGATCCTGGCACAATGTACATCCACATGGTATTGACTAAAGCATGGGATGAGAGTAAAAAGAAAGTGAAGTTGGATAGCACCCCATGCGTGCCAGTACTACATCGTGATGGATTTGAGGAGATTTTTGAAGTAACTGATTTCAGTATGGGAGAGATTAAGAATGACAAAAAGAGTTGATTTTACTTAACATAAAACTCTTAAAACTTTTAAAGAACTCCGAGTTGAAGCTAGTGAAACCCCCTTACCATTCTTTCAGTATCTTTAAATAAGGGGTGTCACCCAGAACAAATTAAATCAGAGGGACACGCTACATCCTTTAAATGAAGCTGAACTCATTTTAAACAATTTAGAACTGCATAGGGAAAGTGTGGTAACTATTTATAGCCCGCTAGCGGACTTAGAGGGCAGGAGTACTTTCTACAAGAACAGGTGGGGGAAAAACTTGCATATTACTATTTCAGAAGACCTCTGGCAAGAATTGCATGAGGATGTGGTCAAGGTATCATTAAATACAGGTATAAGGGGAAATATCTTAAAAATCATTGTATACATGGTACCTCACAGCTGAAAGGTCTGCAAAAATGTTGGCAGGTGCTTCTAAATTATGCGGAAGATGTAATAACGAAGTAAGTACTTTATTTCATGTTTGGTGGGCTTGCCTATTAGCACAGGATTATTGGGCCAGCATACTTAGGGAGCTAAATAGCATCTTAAATTGTAAAATAACATGCTCACCTAAGGTAGCCCTGCTAAATATTTTTCCAGCAGAGCTTTCAACGGAAAGGAAGTATGTCTTTAAAAACCTGCTGGCTGCCACTAGACAACTGTTGGCACAGGCTTGGAAGCAACTATGACTACCTGATGTGGAGGTATGGATTTGTAACATATCTGGTATGTGGTCCTGATCAGTGTTCCCTCTAAGCTGAGTTAGTGTGAGCTAGTTCACAGTTTTTTGGTCTCCAGCTCATAGATTTTTGTCTCAGCTCAGGAAGGATGGCTCCAGAGCAAACTGACTTATGCAGCAGCCCAATCACTCACTCACAACTTTAATGCCAGTAGCTCACAAAGTAGAATTTTTGCTTGCAAGACTCCACAGCTTAGAGGGAGCACTGGCCCTGATGGATAAAATTACAGCATATAGAAAGATTTGTGAAGGCAAAATAGACTCTCAGGGAAGGCTTGTTGGGACTTAGCTTCCATTCATCAAGTACTGGAATAGATATCAATCTAAAGAGCAGGCTAAGGAAGAAATCCTAAGATATATCTAAGTAGGGGTTCTAGCGCATATAAATATAGTGTTAAGGAAGGGTTGCTTTATAAGCAGCAGTTTTGATAATAGACTTTGCTTTTAGTTGAGTGTGACTGAATTCTGGGTTGTATTTGATCATATTTTCCTGCTTTGTAAGATTATTGTGCTTATTAATGAGGCATAAATATAAATGTGTGATGCATTGTGATATGCAATATATGAGAATGTAATATGAATCTGTAATTTTAAAAATTGCAAAAAGATTCTTGTATGCTGTTCTAAAATATTTTGTTAGTCTTAACGGAAGAAATTATTAATTAATACCACAGAACAGAAGGGGAAAAAAAGGAGTGAAGACCAGTGGGTCTCTTCCATGATCCCAAATTCCTTGCAAAGCGACCATTTTAAGGATCAATTCAGAAGTGTTTTGTGGAACAGAGGGAATTCTAACACAGTTACCAGTTTTATGTTTTATGTTTACAGTACATGCACAAAGGCTGTAGCCTGTAGCCTACTACTCTGGTCAGCAAAATTTAAAACCTCCCTCCTGGCCTTCTGCTAGAGGAAGAGCTGCTTAAATTGAAAGAAGGGTCCAAACTTTGCAAAATGGAGTGGCGGGGAAAGGCTGTAGCTACTTCATGAGGCATATGGATGGCTGGCTGTTTAAACAGCTAGACTAGATGAACCCTTGGCCTGATGTAACATGGCAATTCTTACGCTAATGCAAGCATTTACAGTTCTAAAAGTAGATGCTTGAATCCTATGAAGAGGGCCCATGCCCACTAGTCTCTGCTATGGAGCACACTAGGATTTCTGTTGGCTCAAGGGCTCGTGGAAAATAACGGATCTTGCACCAATGGAAGTGCCAGTGTGCTCTATAGCAGAGACTGACAGGCACAGAACTTGTTCAGAGGATCCAAACCAGACTTTCTATGGCATATTTTGCTGAATGCTTTCAATATCTATATAAGTAGTAGGACAAAGTTTGAGTCCAGTGGCACCTTTAAGACCAACAAAGTTTAATTCTGAGTATAAGCTTTTGTGTGCACGCACATACCTAAAGACACGAATGCTTATACCCAGAATTAAACTTTGTTGGTCTTGAAGGTGCTGCTGGACTCAAACTTTGTTCTACTGCTTCAGACCAACATGGCTACCACCCTGAATCTGTATAAGAACTATGGCAACACGAGTACTTTCGATCGTTATACAAATAAAAACGCATGTCATCTTGGACATATACAATTTCATTTTACTTTTAAACCATGCTGTCCTGGGATTCATCTTTCACTCGTCTTTGTTTTTTGGTATGCCTTGACCTTTCCATGTTTGCAGTTTCCACTAAAACAATAAATCGGTACCATACCATCTGTGTACTCCCCTGTCAAGTGAGCTCAGAATGTTCCCAAAAAGTAAACCAGACAGGCAGATTCTGTTTTAGTCAGGTTTAGCTTCTGCAAATATGTTAATACAGACAGCATGTCTATGTTGATAATGCAAACTCAGAATAACCGAAAAAGGCTTCAGTAACAGGGAAAAGGGCAAGCAGAGGGATAGTATGGAGTCCCCCGCTCCAACCAAGACCCTCACACTATCCTATTTGTCATGACATACTATGACTATTCTGGTGCCTTCTCTTGTGCACTGCTGCAGTACACAGATCAGCTGCAAAAACTGGTCATTTAGACCACATGCAAACTGGTTTGTGAGTACAGCACACAACGAATCATTCTCAAATATGTACAGATATAACAGTGCTGATCCCTCCCATCCCCTCCTACCTACCTTGGTATCCAACAAGTCGGTCCATTTTGTTGTTTCCCAGAAAGTTTCCATCAGAGCATCCGAACAACTCTCCTGGGTGTCGTCTTTACTTTCTGTATCGCTCGATACAGCCCCTTCTTGGGCCTGCAACTGCAGGAGCTGGTCAGCCAATGCGCTTCCTTTCCGACAGAGAGCATCTACCAGTGTAGATTTCTGCTTGTCCATCTCACTTAGTGGAAAACATAGAAAAGAACCATTGCATTCATACCGCAACAAACTTATCTGTTGACAGCAGACTTAAAGTTCATGAACGAGGAACTCACATTGCAAATGCTACCCTGTGAGCATATACACCATTTTCTTCCATTACTCCCAAACATTTGAGAAAAAAAATGACAGGTATATTAGATATCTCTTCCCCCCCCCCCCCCCCCCGGCAACAAATCCCAGTCAGCTGACACGGATATTGAAAAAATAACCTTTTTCTCTCTACTGGAAGAAACCAAAATACACAGCAGAGTTAGAAGAAGAAGCAGAGATTGGATTTATACCCTGCCCTTCACTACCCAAAGGAGTCTCAAGAGCGGCTTACAATCCGTTTCCCTTCTCCACCCCAAAACAGATACCCCGTGAGGTAGGGTGGGTGGGTGGAGAGAGCTCTCTCAAGAACTGCCCTTGAAAGAACAGCTCTGAAAGAACTTGTGAATGACTCAAGGTCACACCAGCAGCTGCATGTGGAGGAGCGGGGAATCAAACCCAGTTCTCCCAGATTAGAGGCCGCACTCCTAATCACTAGAGTGAGCAGCAACTGAAACTACTACTTCCAAAGGAAGAGGATTCACTTTTCACCATCTTAGAATAGGCTTTTCTTCTACTGTCAAACTTAAGATGGAACGATAAGCAATAGCTCCATCAAGAATTCAGAATAAGAAATGTGCACACCCACCACCCTTTTTAATGGCTCCCCTGCCAAACCCACCCCCCAAACATGCTGGAACTAGCTCCATCAAGAATTCAGAATAAGAAATTGCACACTCACCACCCTTTTTAATGGTTCCCCTGCCAAACCCACCCACCAAACATGCTGGATCAGGTACCTAACAGATAAAGAAGGCTGTAGGACTTCAGTGATAAACTATGGAATCTGAAAACACACATTCGAAATCCAGGAAGTTCAGAATCATCACTCTGGGCTTACTCTGAAGTGCTTTCTCCTCTGAATTTAACTTATTAGTGATGAGTGTGGATAGCCGGCCAAAGAGAATCTTGGATTTACCTTCCGCACTCTAAATTTCACTGTAACACAGGCATGGGAGTATTGCTAGCCTGCAGAAACTGGATGGAGAATAGGGATGTGCACCTAAACCTCCCCACCCCGGTGTTTTTCCAATCTAGATTTTGAGAGAGGCCTAAATACCATTATTCAGGTCTCTGACACTGTTTCAGGATATTTGTTTTTGGCAGGGGGTGTTTCCCAGAATGATCTGGGTTCTATTATTCCCTATGGGGGACTTTTTCAGGGAAGGGGGGGCTACAGTAGCTGTTTTTCAATCACATGACACCAAAGCTGCAGGACACCTTGTTGTGCCTGCCTACTAAAAAACCACTCCCAAAGTTTCAAGCAAATTGTACCAAGGAGTCCAGTTCCATGGACCCCTGAACAAGGTGCCCCCAGACATCCCTATGTGCCTCCACTGTTTCCAGCAGGGAAAAAATTTCAAAGAAGCCCACAGCCAAACACACACACGAGGGCAACTACCGCCCCAAAGCCTCCAAATGCAAAGAGAACTTACAAGTCCAACAAAACCAACATCAAACCAGAGAACACCAACAGAGCCCAGGGCCAATGGAGCCCAAGCCCAACATAACCAACAGCCCCTCATGACTGGCGCTTCTGCTCCCTCCCACTCCTGTAAAGAAGAAACAGCAATACGGCATGCAAGGGCTTCGTTTAAGGTGCTTTTGTCAGATCTGCTGGTGCTTCTTTTAAATTGACATACTTGTTAGGAAAGTAGACACCTCTCTCTTCTTCCAATGACATCTGTAGGGCCTTTCCCCCATTTATGAGAGTGGCAATTACTACATTTCTGTCCCCACATTTATTTTCTGCATGGAAGTTCTCCTCGTAACATTGGATTTCGTTGCCTGAGAGAGCTGCCTCCCTTCTCCCCTCCTGGTTTCTGGGAAATTTGTAAAATTGAAGAAGAAGGGGGGAAAAAGCCCTGGAAGCCTTAACATGCCAGCCCTGAATACTTTCAGATAGTCCTGAATATTTCTGGAATTTTTCTGGAACTAACACCCAGTCTTTCCTGACAACACAAATAACACCCAGATACCTGAATATACCCCCCAAATACTGATAAGGTTCTTTTCAGGTATCTATTCAGACTGGAAATATCCAAATGGAGAACACTGAAAGCTAGGGGGAGCAGCACTGCTCAAAAGATCATTTTCAGCCTTAGAACAGTTGCTCTGACAGCCAACAATGGGCCCTTTGGAGAGACTTCTCACCTACATGGAGAGTCCATGTGGTCCAGCAACTGACAAAGCAACCCCACTCTTTCTAAGGACTTCCTTGCTTCAGAGGCATTTTCCCCATTGACTGTCTCCACGGAGACTGTTCTGAGAGTGAGCCACAGTTGGAAGCAGCATTGTGGGCCATCTAGTCCAAACCCCAGAGAGAGAGAGCCAGTTTGGTGTAGTGGTAGTGTGCGGACTCTAATCTGGGAGAAGCAGGTTTGATTCCCCACTCCTCCACTTGCACCTGGCTGGATGACCTTGGGCAAGCCATAGTTCTGATAAGAGCTGTTCTTGAAAAAGAGCAGTTTCTGTCAGAGCTCTCTCAGCCCCACCTACCTCACAGGGTGTCTGTTGTGGGGAGGGGAAGGGAAAGGCATTTGTAAGCCGCTCTGAGACACCTTTGGGTAGTGAAGGGCGGGGTATAAATCCAATCCTTCTTCTTCACAAGGAAAGCCAGAGTATTCTCAATGGATAGTTGTCGCTATCTTTCCCAGTGAGGCAGACTCGCCCTCCCCACTGGTTCCTTGTTCAACTGCTTCTTACATTAGAAATTTCCTCCAAACATTCAATCAGAATCTACTCTGCTGTAACTTAAGCCCATTAGATCTGATTCTACCCTCTGGGGAAGCAGAGGGCAAGTATTTGACCTTGTCAACGAGGACTTGGTACCCTCTGGGGAAGCAGAGGGCAAGTATTTGCAGGGTGGCAGGGTGGTGAGAGCAAAAGGAGGAAATGCCTGTGCATCCATATGCCGTGCTCCTGCTTACAGAATACAGAATACTGTTATCTGATGATTGACAAAGTATTTTGGGGAACTGTTGACTGAAACATCAGTACCTTTTCATGCTAGGGATTCTTTCGCACTGTAATGGCAAACAACATTCCCAATTAAATATTTCTGTTCTCATCTCACTGCTCCACTGATTATTCCCAATATTTCAATTTCAGCAAGCATGAAAAACAACCCATCCAAAACATCTTGCAAATCTCAACTCTGAAATCTGCCTAACATCATCAGTCATGTGAGTACATCCCAGCCTCCAGCCATTTCAGGCTGCAACTAACAGCAGCAGCTTTGAGCCAAACCATAATTCATCACTGGGTATAATCCACACAAAATTAAATGTGTTTAAGCCCATTGTTATGAATGGCTTTGACAGCAAAATTGCTTTTAAAAATCCAGAGGCACAAGAGTAGAGAGTCGAAGCAGATTGCAGAAATAAGATGCGAGAAAAGAAGTATTTACTGGTTAGGTACTTTTTTATAGTAGCAGCATCAGGCCGAGGATCAGTCTTCATAGCAAGATAAATTGCGAGCGCTGTTTGATCAATATGCGAGATAACTGTATTGGCAGCCTCAATAATTTCAGGCAGTCTTTTCATTCGTTCCTAGTTGGAACAGGAAGGTTATCATGAGTCTCATCACACACATGTAGTAGTAATAATAATAATATAATAATAATAATAGGAGGAGGTGGTGGTGGTAGTAGTAGTAGTGTGGCATTGTATGTAGTATAGCCAGGAGATCCAGAGATTGCCTGGGCAGCCATAAATTCCAGCTCATTAGCATCATGCACCACTAGGTGGCAAGCTAGACTTATTTGGGGGGCTGAGATAGCTCTGAAAGAGCTATGATTGACCCAAGGTCACCAAGCGGGCTTCATGTGGAGGAGTGTGGAATCGAACCCAGTTCTCCAGATTAGAGTCCAGCACTCTTAACCACTACACCACATATTGGCTCTCCACACACACACACGTAAAGGTACATTACAGAAGGCATATAATATGTTAAACTTAACATACATAAAACAGCTGCCACGAGCAGGTTCTCGGGGGAGATGGCATATCAGTTTTCTAAACGTAAAGCAGTTCAATGCTTGCCTTTGGCAGCAACCAAATCATGTTACTACTTCTGTTCTACAAGTGCAAATTCTTTAGCTGCAGTCAGTTGAGATTTGAAGCTAAGGGGAGGAACAGTAAGCTAGGAGAAACACAGACATCTCACAACTTGAACACCGATACTGGAAATGGAAAAATCCCCTTAACAAAGCCAGTTTTCAGAGGGTAGCCATCTTGGTCTGCAACAGAAGAGCTAGATTTGACCCCAATAGCACCTTAGAGACCAAAAAGATTTTCAGGGTATGGGTTTTCAAGAGTTAACGCTCCCTGATTAAGGTTTCTGACAAAAGCAGCTTTGAGTCTCAGGAGCTTATACTCTGGAAAATCTTGTTGGCCCCTAAGGTGCTATTGGGGTCAAATGTTGCTTTTAAGGAAGTTGTGAGTGAGGCCGCTACCAAATGACTTGCCAGAAGACGTACTCTACAAGCCATGGTGTTGCTGGTACCATGCACAGTTTTTGACCTTTTGCCAAAAATTGCACCAATCAATTATGACTTTTGAGAGAATGCAGCCGGCTTGGTTCATATCTAACTAGTATGTCGCCTTGTGGTTTTGACTATCTTTAAATCTTGATAAACTCAATACGCAAAGCCTGATATCGAGCAAGCAAACAATCAAGTTATTTTCCTTTCAGGGTCGTAAGGGAAGAAATAAAATTGTACCAAACTGCCAAGAGCACGAAGTTCAAGGCAATAAGGCTGAAGAATATGAAAGGCGTCACCTTCTAAGCCCAATCGTTTGGCTGCCTTAACTCTACAAAGTCCACTTAAAAAATGAGAGCTCACCTTTTCAGAATCCAATTGATGAAGTCTTGCGACATACAGAGGAAGATGATTAGGAAAGGCCTCTTTCAATTCATTATATATGTCACTGGTATCGAGCCTAGAGAAGAAGAATGGCGGTAAAAATGCTGACTGAGCAACTCTAGGGTGGGAGAGCATGGGACATAAATTGTGCTAATATAGCTGTTTATTCCGTGAAGGATGCAAACTGACCCCAGAGGAATTACAGAAACGTACTTAGTCATCCACTGAATCTTCAGGTCCCTTAAAGCTTCAGCAAATTCGTCCTTTGCGTCTTTTTCTTTTTCTGGCTCCTTCTCCTTTTCCTTGCTGCCGTTCTTATTTTTTATCGGTGACGGGATCAGATGATAATGAACTGAAACGATGTCCTAGAAGGGGAAAAAAGGACAGCAACTTGGTCAGTGCTAACAGGAGCATTCTGTCATACTGCAAACATCCTAAAAGTAGTAAAAGAGAGCTATGTAGCAGCTCGCACTACCTGCAGGAGGAAAAGATTAGTTTTTGCTGGCAAAGAACAGTCCAGCTGAAAAGGTGTATTCGTCTAGGGATTTAAAATTGTGATCAAGGAATTTCAATATGTAGACTACGGGTGAATTGTCAGACACTTCAAAAAGGCCAGAGCTAGTTTAAAATATGATCTTTTATACTGGATTTGAGGATCAGGCTCCCCTCCCAGTATCTATCATTAAATTGTAGCACCAGTACAGTAGCATTTTATTTAGATAACTGGATAGGAAGGGGAGTTAGCAGTCCATATTAAAATCCCATCTTTACTGGGGGTCAGCAGTATAACATATGCTATTTGCTTCTGACCCCCGAAGAATTCTGTCCCTAACTTGTGTCACTTTGCACTCCATAGTCTTCTACAATTGGAAGAATTGTTCTGTGTGTCCTAGCTCAAAGATAACTGTTTTTAAAAGTGAGCATTAAAAGCAGGTCTGACTGACTGCGAAAGGAATGGGGCAAATGAAAGCCTGCACATGTGAACCACGTGGATTCTGCAAAAATGGTACATGAGAATATTCACAGCACTTCAGTTACTTGCGTACTTTAGACAGCAAGTGTTAATTATTCATTTGTTTTTATGTATACGTCCAGCCTATCTGAAGCTAAAGGGAGAAATCCATGAGAAAATCAGTGGTACCCTTGTGCCGTAAACAGTAACCTTAATTTTTTTGTATGTTATATTGGATTAACTGCCAAATAGGTGTGTGTTTTTAAAAACAAACTTTCCTTCCCAGTATTCATTAGTACCTTTTACAGGTTTAGAAAGGATAAAAAATAAGCTATAGTTATACAAATTTCTAAACATTTGGTGAGCTGGAACACTGCTACAAAGCTGACCGGCTTGCTTTTATCGTAGCCTATCTTCTCCTTAATGGAACTATGCTCGTACAGGCACAGATTGGAAGCTTTTCTATAGCAAAGTCCACAAATTGTCTAGGAAATTAGATTTTCCACCTTGCTCCAGCTACGCACAATAACTTTAGTGAGTCAAAGCCGAAGTGAACCAGACCTAACCTTCAGAAAAATACCCTTCCTTAAATTATTTGCACCTTTGCTCCAGGAGGCAAGAAACAATGTCACGACAATGTCTTCCTATTCAATGAGAACAGCAGCCCGCTCAGATGTAGTGCTGATAAAAAGAGACTCATTGACTCTAAACAGCTTCAAATGTGTGCTAATGTTGTTTTAAAGGTTGTTGTCCCCACCCCCTCACCCCCAGTATATCTTTTTTTCTATTAACCAGACAGGGCCAGGTAGGACCATCCCATTATGTGGGGGGCGGGCTCTGCATGGATCTACTACTGTGGCTTAGGGCTGAAAGTAGCCCCAGGCTGCTCAGTCACCTGGATCGTATGCCCCACAGAGACTCCAGAGTGCGGGCGAACAGCAGCTACTTAGTGGAAGTGCCTGCCTTAACGATGACTCTTATGATTCTCTTTTCTCAACTTAGTGCTACTGGCTGGTAAAAATCACTGCCACGTGGCTAAGGTCAACTTTGTGAGCTACTGGCATAAAAGTTGTGGGTGAGCAATTTGGCTACTGCATAAATTAGTTTGGTCTGGAGCCATCCTTCCTGAGCTAAGACAAAAACATGTGAGCCGGAGGGTAAAAAACTGTGAGCTAGCTCACACTAACTCAGCTTAGAGGGAACACTGCTTACATTTAGTTTAGTTCTCTTTCATAATGAACCCTGTGCCCCTCAACTGATGATTAAACAAAAAGCACATGAAAGCTTGCTCTTCACTCCACAATTAACCTAAATTTCTCCACATCACTGTCTGCAGAAATCTGGTCCCAAGAATCCACTCGGAGAACACTGCAAGGTCATTCTGAATTAAATAAATGATGGGACAAGAGGGGAACACAAACCTCAACCTCCACACATGAGCACCCAGTATCGTACTACATCTGAGAACGGCACTTTTAACCTTAGTAAAAAATGAAGCATGTAAAACTGCTGCAGTTATGCTCATCTAATGGCTACCGACAGCCACTGTGAAGGAGAGGACAGCCAGGCCCTGCCAAGTCCCACAACAGAACACATGACTGACTACAGTGCATATAGTAAGCAGACACATTTGCACTACTGCATTAGTGGGCCTAATGAACAGATAAGGTATTTTCCTGCAAGTGAACAGATAAGGTATTTTCCAGCAAGACCATACCAAGTTTTTACAAAAAACAGAATAACTGGTTTGGAAGATACCTTCATCTTCCTAATAGATTTGCAGACTGTGCAACACATCCTTTGCAAATCCTGGCTCACTCTCTTTCGCTCTGCACAAGGAATGTGTATCTGTCTTTGTGAATGCGGACTATGACCCCTTTATACTATTAGTGCTAATGAACTGCATGAAAGGATCAATATGAACATCATGACTGCAGGTTGAACAGATTTGCTGCCTGCTAGCCTAGATAGAAGATCAGACTCAATTTCTCCCATCCTAACACTTTTGGGCTTTACCTTCTTCTTGGTAAAGAATAACACAACTGCTACCACCATATACCACAATCCAGTGGATGGAAATTGTTTTTCGTCACACTTTCTAATGTAGCATTTTCTGAGACAACGCTAAACTCATCTACTAAAAGAATTCCATTAGTATAAAGTAAGCCAACAGATAAATCCTTTTTAAAGGCAATGACTACAAATTATTTGCAAGATGCTGTACAAAACTGTCTTCTTGGTGGTCACACAAAACCCTTATCAGCTTTGCTTCTGAACCCAGTCATTAAGTGAATGACTTAAGTGAATGACTTCATTTTGTGAGGAGCCAGAGTAAACAGGCGTGAAAAATGCTTAGCATATATTCTCTTGGTGCCAACGCAGTTTGCTCAGCATTTCTAGTTTTCCACAGAACTGCTGGGATGATGACCTATGAAAATGGAGTGTTCCCCTATAAAGACACTTCCACTGCATGTAGGCACTGTGCAACCACAAAGAGGCAGGGCCAACAAGCTTGTGCCCACCCTCCCTCTCTGCAGGCTCAGCCAACACACAAGAGAGACGGTGGGCTCAGGGCATGTGATAATCTGCTTAACCAAACACACTGTACTTATTCTAATAAAGAGGAGACATTCAGGAGTAAAACACTGTTCGAGTTGTATTTAAAGACATCTGAGGATGTAGAAATAATTCTGTATAATAACTTCCAAGTCATATGAGGGGGGAAAAAGACTTTAAGTACATCTTGCAAAAACTGACATTCAGTACCTTTTTAAACTTTCCTTGTCGCTTTGCTGCGGACTGCCCCTGGGAGTTAGAATAACACACTGCTGAGTTCATTGATAAAACAAGCTGAATTCATTGATTTCATAGATTTTCCTGGGCCACTACATACATACATACATACATACACACACACACACACACACAAACACAGAGAGACTTCTTCATAACCTGTCATATAGCATGCAAAAATGGGAGGAGCGATCCAAGAACCAAGTTCTGATCTCAGAACATGCGGCTTCTGAGGAGCAGACAGAACTTATACTGGTGATTCGCCTCCCACTGGAAATGGAAGGACTCTGCAAGATCGCTAGCTCAGCTCTGTCTGTGGAGCGAGAGGGGGCTACTTCATAACAGATACCCTCTTCTGTTGATGGGAAATGGTGCTCTCCCATCTCTCCTTTTCTGCTGCAGCACCCTGTCCCTCTAGCTGCTCCTAAAGGCCAGTGGGTGTTTGGAAACAAGCCGGACATTGCATGGCTCCAGCTAAAGGTGGGCATTCCTCAACAAATCGCCCTCCTCCAAGCAGAAGTGCCTTCTTCTTGCACAAGTAGCAGTTTAGATTCAGCCACTAGCATGGTATTGGTGGAATCCTTCGCTTTGCCTTTCGCAAGCAAAAAATTCACACAGAGATGGGGCAAGCCACACACTGCTTGAGTTTAAGTAAATTCACCAAGTTAAATCCCCTTTTAAGTGTACACGTTGTCCTAAAGGCAAGTTTGAGATCTATCTGTGTTCTCACTCAGTGGGATTAGTTCACGCTTTTAAGCAAGTTAGTTTGTTGAAGCTGGCTTTACTAGCATCTTTCTAGAAATATATTAGAGCTCTGACCCATTTTAGCTAGTCAATACAAGAACAGGGACCACAGTGGATTCAAAATCAACAATAAAAAAACAAACACTGTACCAAAATAATTCAATAGATAACACTAATTATCATCAAAATATATTCCTATACAATTACACGTATCAACAATTCAAGTCCAAAATAATGTTTTTGGTAAACAATAATTTAAACAATGTCTTTATACAGTGTACTTTAATCATGCATTCGTTCTTTCCTCACATAAGTATCCACGTGATAGCAAAAATCCAACTCGACAGTGGATTTAATCGAGTTGGACTTTTGATACTACGTGGATACTTGTGTGAGGAAAGAATGACTGCATGATTCAAGTAACACTGTATAAATACTTTATTTAGATTACTGTTTACCAAAATCGGTATTCTTTTGTACTTGAATTGTTGGCAGTTCCTTCTATAATTATACAGAAATATATTTTGATAATTATTGTTATTTACTGAATTATTTTGGCACAGTGTGTTTGTTTTTTATTGTCCACTTTACCTAGCGGCTCCATTGCACCGAAGTGGGAAGTACGCAACCAACACTGGCAAAGAGGACATCTGAGGCCCAGGAGCCAATAAAGAGCTCTGGACCATTTTGCTGCTATACCCACTACCAGTTGTGGTCATTCCTTTCCACTTCCATCCATGCAGGCTGAAATTCCTAAAATAGTGATAGCAATGGAAAGCAGTATTGTACTCCATGGAAAGAGACACTGGAGGAAGCTGACATTATTTCCTTCTCCATCTTGTCCCCCTGGTCATTATTTTTGTTCTGTGTGGCTACGTGGACGGCTAGCAGAATTGGCAAGTGGTTCATTGCTTTCTAAAGGATATTTCGATACTTTCCCCACTGCACGGACAATGGGGTTGGACCTTTTGCACCTCAAATGCAATGTCCAGTATGAATTTGATGGAATTTCTGGATAGCTTATAGATTTTTGATGTTATCGTTAGGCTCCGGAGTTTCTGAAACATATTTAAACAAATCTCTGTGGCAATCCAACTACAATTCCTACAACCCTACTGTAATACATGCAGCATTTGGATGACCTAAGCAACCATTTAGCATGAAGGAATTCATAAGGACTTTAAAACGACCAGCTTGCCCTTGCTTGGCATTAACAGGTAACTGAACAGCTGAGGAAATCCCTTCAAAAATGTAGAAGTAAGTGAAGGAATGAGGAACTACTTTGCCTTTTACAACCATGGATCTCGGTGAGATCCAGAAAGCACATTTCCTCCATTTACTTAAATTGATTTTTAACAAAATTGGGGGGGGGGGGGAACACCTACATTTTTTCAATGACACTGTTTAATAATCTTTTTACAACCATGGATCTCGGCGAGATCCAGAAAGCACATTTCCTGCATTTACTTAAATTGATTTGGGGGGGGGGAGGAGAAACACCCACATTTTTTCAATGACACTGTTTAATAATTCACATTTTTAATTATGAAAATTCAGAACAAAATACATCTAGGGATGTCAGATCGACTTATAGAGCCTCTATTTAATATACAGTAGAGGAGACCTTATGCTGGTACAGCATCAAATGAGGACATATCAGAGATCCAACTACTGATATCTAGAGAAGGCGAGAATACACTTTGAGCTCTAAGCATCTTTTATTGTTTTAATGGAAGCTGCCTGCCTACACATCAAGGTCAGCGCTGACAGCTCAGACTGGCAGGAGCTCTCCAGAATCTTAGGTGAAGGTCTTTTACACCACCTGCTACCTGATCCTTGTAAATGGAGATGCTAGGAATTGAACCTGGGATCTTCTGCATGCCAGGCAGATGCTCTATCGCTAAGCCATGTGTGACCCACAAAATATTCTTTAAGCAGAACATAAAAGAACACATGACACAGGGACAAGAAACAGCTGTATAATAGTCATGTCAGTGCAGAAGCAGTTACTTTAATGCAACAGAAAGTGTCTGGATGGTCTAGAAAAAGCAAAAATGCAAGTTCAAAATGAATTTGAAGGCTAAAATACCTAAAAAAAACCCCACACATGGATGTCTGGCATTTGTCCCTAGACTATCCTTATAAAAGTCTAGAAAAAAATCCTCCTAAAATCCGGATTAACAGGTGATAATAGTTTCACAAAAGACCTTTAGAGAGGCATTTTCATTCAGAAAAAACACATTATCGACTTTCATGTTGTTTTACTCACCGCTTTCTTTCCAAGCTCTGTCTTTGAAAGTGTCAACGACCCTGCTAGGTAACATCCTGGGCCTGCTCCTTTAGGTATTCTAGGGATCAAGAAAGCATGGAACAATGAGGAGGTTACGTGCTACCAAGGTTGAACGCCAAATACCTCCTCTAGTATATTAAAATGCTGACATATTATTTAGTACATTAAACAAACCCAAATAAACTGGCGCGTTCTTCAATTCAAGCATTTCACATTATAGTTCTATATCTCCAAAATAAAACAAAACAAAACAAAAATCACAAACACACGTTTAAGAATCTCTCTTTAAACGTGTCAGTGCTCCTGCAAGTTATCTTAAAGAGAACTGAGAAAATCTAAGACAGCTGACAGGGCTAAGCAATTGCCTCATCCCTTTTCCTAAGTGGCCAAAAGCTTGGCTTTTGCCGAAGGCATGTGAACAGCCTGTGGTCCTGCTAGAGCCATATTGGCTCATCATCTACTTTATGTTTGGACTGAGGGCTTGCTGGGTAGCATAGTTTTGTTTACATGCATACTGTATTTCCATTTTACTTAGCAAACCACTTTAAATTCCCAGTGTGGGAGAAGAGCTGGATATGAATAAATAACCAGGAGTGAAACAGCCACCCCACCCCCCAAACACATTAGCTCCTTTTCCTAAGTTCAAGTCTAAGTTACCTTGCTCTTACCCAGCAGTGATGGCTGCTTTCCTTTGACTAACATCTTCACTGGGGGAGGCAACAGTCATTTTTTGACTGATAGCAGCTCATCATTGTGAAATATGAAAACCGATGGTCTGAATTTTTATTTCCTGATCTTTGAAGGTTTGGAACAGCTTACAACATTTTAACAGTGTTACGCACCGCAGACTAGAAATATTCAGAACGTGAAGTACTCACTTGTCATCTAGCAAAGATGTAACAAAGAAAGGCTGGTTGTGCTTTGGAGGCAGGCACAGACTATTTGTTTTCTTTTTCCCTAAGAGAGCCTGGCTGTGGTTTTCGCAAATATCTAAACTCAGGGCACTAGACAGTCTGTGGGAGATAATAAATGGAAGGTCTTTGATACGATCCAGTTCACTGCTCTGCTCATGACGGATCTGTAGCCGAACAGTATAGTCTCCCTTCTCCAGCTTCATAGAATACTAAGGAAAGAAAATCTTCATTACTGCAAAGAACCAATATGAACAATGATCTTCAGTTTCTACAAAGTCAGTAGAATTTTCCAGTTAGAGGTGTGAAACTGGATGTTGCCAACCTGATACAATGCCCAATATTTCCACTACCAGACTGGCAATATATAATAATTCAAAAAGCACTCCTGGATATTCCCAGGGGTTTTTTTTGGGGGGGGGGCAGGCTGGTCCAAAGTGTGTCTTCCCCTTTAAACTTTAAAATCCATTAAAGCAAACATGGTCTCCAGAGGGAGGTATACCACCCTCCAGTACAGTGGTCCTCTAAAAGATGTTTAAGGGCCAATGCACTGCAGAGCAGCTGGAGCACGCTCCCTCCTCCCTCGCCCCTCCTGCTGCCTTGAATCTCAAATATCCCAAGTTCTGAATGGTCCCTAAGACCTGTAGATCACCCCCTGTGCAGGTGCAAATAAGACCAGTCACTAAAGTTTGAAGACCCACGATGACAATTAATATCTGCAAAGGCACCTTGCAAAACAGGATATCACCTTTTGGTTTAATCAAGTAGGTATTCTTTTGTGAACTCAGTTAACTCTTGTCCTGTCATCCCATCCATTCTCTCACCTCATTAGTCCAGGTTGATACTATGCTTTCTGGGTAATGGCAATGCTTCTGGGATGCCTTCACAATTTTCAATTACAGCCATGGGCACTATCATGAAAACCAGGTGTCCCCGGCTCCCTCCCTCCTTAGATAATGGGAAGGGGGGGGGCGATGACAAAGGAATAATAGATGCCTCCAATAGGATGGCTGTTTTCCCGAGCAACACGTTAGCTCCTCTCGTGGCACAACAGTAAGCCTAAGCATACAGCTTGGGCATCTCTGTACCAGGATATTTTGTTTAGCTTTACGGATTCTCCCATACTATTCTGACCCCAGGAAATACTGAAACAGTGCTGAACAATTTATTGAGGTTAGTTGGAAGCTCTAGCATAGTTTTGACTTAGCCCACATTATCAGGATCGCAATGATGTTCACCAGGTCAAGGGAAGAAAAAACCATGACGAGAGGTTTGGTTTACCGTATCTGCACTGGGAAAGCCTGTCCTGCCCTGTAGGTGATGGGACAGATTTTACCTTTTGTTCTTCTTAAAAGAGAGAACCAACTGTCAGAGCGTGCAGTTTTATTTATCCCTGTGCCACATTTTGAAAATGATCACTCACACATACTCTTATGAAACAGGACATGGGAATTAATGGAGCACTGAGATGGTCGTACAGGCAGATTCTATCAAGCTGACTCAGAAATAAGACTGACTACATTCAGTGATGTTTATTTTCCCCAAAAGGTATGCACAAGTTCTCAGCTTTAGAGAAACTACAAAACTTGGTGGAGGAAATAGTATTTTATGGGCTACAGAATCCATCTACAGTAGTAAACATCTTTGTATACCTGGTGTGGATAGGCATCTCCTGACCCCATGTGCCTTTTATTTTGGTCAAAGATCATCCATAGCTGGCTGTCAAATTCTGATTCATACAAGAGTTCACAAAGCAAGGGACAGCTTGGAGTAACTTCCCCACTCTTTGGCTGGGGGGGAAAAACAACAACCAGAGTGCATTTCAGGTAAGCAGTAGTATTATTGGGGGGGGGGGATTATAATTAACACACACTGGCATTTTAAGTATTATTCCTTTAGATAAACAAAATGTGCTACAGCCTTATCTAGGTTTGAGAACATCATTTGTATGGGAGGATTCTGGTGACAAAAATACAAACTTACTTGATGAAAGTTGTATGTCAAAATCATCTCATATAATTGTCGATTATTTGGCAGAACATCTCGGGGTCCTAATGGTTTTATTTTTGCACTCAGTGGTCTGTAATTCAGCAACACAGTGCTAAGCATTAGGGCTAGTTCAAGATGTAAACATTAAATACGAAGGAATCAGAAATGTCACAACATCAAGGTGTGTACATGTGTGAAGTCACTGCGGTATACGTTAAATCAGAAAGCTGCTGAGGTAGCCCTCCATGTCCAACAAGTTGCTAGCCTTTGGCTTAACAGAGAATGTCCACTGTGAAGCGTTTAATCTAGCCATTGGCACAAGTTCAGAATGTCCTCGATACCAAACTGCATGGGAAACACTGTACAAATGCACAAGTGAAGGGACCTAGTATAAGGAACAGAATTTTTACTGCATTCATAGACAGGGCGCTTGTGTACATGTGCAATATTTATCCTTCCACTTTAAAAGACAAATAATTTTGATATGCCTTTCTCTGCTAAGAAAACATTAGTCTTAAATTTACACCAGTAAAGCATCCTAGCATTAGTCTTTTAAATTACACCAATAAAGAAGACTCCTAAGATTACTTGCACTTAACAATTCCCAAGGTCCATTTCCCTCAGCAGAA
This sequence comes from Gekko japonicus, assembly GCF_001447785.1. Lineage (NCBI taxonomy): Eukaryota > Metazoa > Chordata > Lepidosauria > Squamata > Gekkonidae > Gekko > Gekko japonicus. The sequence goes on along the minus strand of NW_015169896.1, from coordinate 45,907 downwards.
CAGCAGGGAGATTTTTTACCAATTTCCCCCTTTAATTGCATAGGCAGAATTAGATAGCCATGCTGTTCCATAAGGTCTCCTGTCCCATCCAGAGGAACACTTCAGGGACATCAGTAGGCTTCAGTAAAGGGTGGCAGGCAAGGAAGTTCCACTTTGCTGACACAAGTGTCTTCTGATAGTGGAAACTGAACTTTGGATCCCACCCCATGTCTTGTGTTTCTACTATTGCCCAGATTTTTTACCAATTTCCCCCTTTAATTGCATAGGCAGAATTAGATAGCCATGCTGTTCCATAAGGTCTCCTGTCCCATCCAGAGGAACACTTCAGGGACATCAGTAGGCTTCAGTGAAGGGTGGCAGGCAAGGAAGTTCCACTCTGCTGACACAAGTGTCTTCTGACAGTGGAAACTGAACTTTGGATCCCGCCCCATGTCTTGTGTTTCTACTATTGCCCACTTTAAGATGGAGACAGCATGCACATGGAGCTCAACAGCACACCCTTTGTCAGAAATCTTTTTAAAAATCCAACTTGCTAATTTACTGTCCCCCCCCCCCAAACACACAAGGACTTGTTTTCTAAGGACTAAACGGATACTTTACAAAAAAAAAAATCTAACACTGTACCTTAGGTTTGAACCCAACTTTTGAGACTTATGCTAGGAGCAATGTCTTCATACTTCAATGCTGACTGAATATCGAAGCGGACTATGCCTTCTGAAGCATGCTAAAAGAGAAAAGTATTCATGGTTTGTTTTCCATTCAACAGAATTGTGAATTTTAGGTGATGTATATGTGATAATCTAGATGAAAGACATTTCCATTGAATAATGGATAGAAAGCCATAGCTGTTGGGTAAAGCTACAAATAACTAAGTCATTTTAAAATTACATATATATTTCATATTTCTAGGGGCATACAAGCAAACACCCAAATACCCAATTACCAGACAAACATGTATAAGTACTTCATCTGCTCATTCTGAAATCAGCTTTTATCTTTACAAGGAAGTCACTGCCAGCAGAAAGGAGGGAGGGAAGATCCACGAACCTCACGAACCAAACTGGTTCAAGAAGCGGAAAAGGCTTGTGCTGGTCCATGGTACCTCATGAACCGGGACGAATCTCCTTTTTCCCGGTTCATACCCATCCCTACTTCTGACTCTGTCTAAGGCAGCTTCATGTGTTTATGCAGTACAAGTTAGGCCATAACCACACAGACATGAAAGAGTTTACACCCTGCCTTCTGATAGCCCAAAGAGGTTTCAGGAGACACGGTGTAAAGATTCAAATTACCAGAATTCATACTGGAAGAAAAGTGTTATTAAAAGCTGCTTAATCGGTACAACCGTGAAAGCTGGTTTGGATCCTTTCAAACCTGGTTTTAGGCCTGGTTATGGGATTATTACAGCCTTGATCACCCTGGTAGATGACCTGGGCTGTGAGATGGACAAGGAAGTGTGACACGGTTGATTCTCCTGGAAGTCTCAGCAGCTTTTGAAGCCATCCAACATGGTATCATTCTGGATGTACTTCCTTGCCCTAACTAGAGCGTAGGTATCAGAAGGTGGTGCTGGGGGAGTACTGCTTAGCCACTCGGCTTTGGGGTACTGCAAAGTTCCATTCTGTCCCTTACACACTTCAACATGGGGAAAGGTCATGGATCATGGTAGAGCACCTGCTTCACATGCAGAAGGTCTCAGGTTCGATTCCTGGCATCTCCAGTTACTAGGATCGGGGAACAGACCTGGAGAGCTGCTGCCTGCCTGAGTAGACAATACTGCCCTTGATGGACTGATGGTCCGATCCAGTATAGGACAGCTTCATGTGCGTTCATGAAATCTACATGAAATCAATGGGTGAGGGCATCCAGAGATTTGGGCTGGGCTGTCATCAATATGTGATCGATACCCAGCTCTATCTTGTGCTTCCAACCAGTCCTAGGGTTGCTGTAGAAACCCTGAACCAGTCTCTGGAGGCACTTTGAGTGGATGAGGGCTAACCAATAGAATCTTAACCCTGGCAAGATGGAAGTGCTACCGGTTAGCAGAAGATATGACCCAGAATTTAAGGTGTTGTTTGTTCTGGATGAGGCTGCACTTCCTTTGAAGAACAGGGTCCTAATTTGGGGATACTCTTGGTGCCCCGCCTAAGCAGATGGCAATCTGGGAGCAGGCCTTCTCAGTTGTGGCACCAAAACTCTAGAACTCTCTCCCCAGAGACTTGTCTGCCTCCCTCCACTGTTGCCCTCTTCCACCATCTTTTGTTTCATTTTGCCATCTTTTGTTTCATTCTGCATTCCTTAAGTGATCCCTCCTTCCTGCTCTATATTTTAATTGTTGTTTTTATGTTTTTCCATGCCCGTTTTAGCTTTGACTTTAGTAACGTATGTGTGTTTTGTTGACTTGAAGATGTGATTTTATGTATGTTTTTATCAGCTACTTTGGTGACCCTTGTGAGAGCAGAAAGACGAGGTATAAATCTTAGGAATAAAAGTAAAACAAAGGAGGAGCCTCCTCCACTGAAGGTACAGAATGTCCTTTCTTGCATGCGTACAATGCAAGGTTATACAAGCCACTTGGGCAGGTAATATATATTACGCACCAGAACAGGAAAACGGGTTTTACAAGCCACAGTGGTTCCTTGACAATCCATAACTTCTAGAACATCTACTTTGAACACAGAGCTTGCATGGTAGAAAGTCACAGTTCTCCAAAGCACCTCCTCTTACAGTCCTTTAACAAGTACATTTACCAAAGCAAAATGGAAGGCAGGAAATGAGACTCACAATGTTCAGCTGAGAAGGAGTGCAAACTATGCCACGGAAAGAAACGGTGTAGTCAATGCTGACATCGTGGAGGCTTGCCCACCAACGGGCAATGCAAAATTCAATAGTCTTTTCACCCTGTGGAATAAGGAAGAACACAAACTCTGGTTGCCATTCCAAAAAGCATTTAGGTTGGCACAGCTATTCTGGCAATCCCTAAGATGATAGAAAAAAACAACTGATGGCACTAGATATTATTCCAGAAAGGATAACCTGCCTGGGGATATGAGTTACATAAATCATAATATGCTGCCTTTCCATGAAGTGTGGGGAAGATGAAAAGTTATTTAGAATGCTATTTAAAATAGCAGCAAGGAAACTGTTAAGTACGGCTGAGAAGGTCATGGGGTATAATGCAGCAACACAATGAGCCTTCTAAATTTTTATAATGTTTTTAAGTACTTAACCACTTTGTCAATCCATAAAAATACAATATGAGAAATTATTCCTTATCTTAGCCTAGGCCGTGTCCTTCCTTACAATCCACCCCTTAGCATGTGGAAGAAAGCTAATAAGTATATCTCTGCAATCCACATGTTCACACCTAGTCTCCCCTATTTCAGTCTTCAGATGCAGTACAATATACTTCCAAAATAAATGGTTAGACTATTAAGATTGTTAAATTCAGCTCACTTTAAAGTAGAAGATCTTTGCAGAAGCTTCCTGACAAATGTCCATAACTGCCTTACAGTATTTATTTGATTGGTCCTCCACACCTAACCTGTCAGCTGGCCTATTATTACTTTTCCCATTATTCTCTGAATCTAAGCAAAACTAAGTCCACTTTTAACATTCTAATCCTGGTGAAAGGGAGCAACGGTGGAGCTTGCGGGTGTAATGGATGATGGGGGAGCTACAGAAGAGTAAGGGAGCTTGCTCGAGCGATCCCACGTGGCCAGATGAACTGGCTGGGCAGCATGATGTGCTTCCCCCCACACTGGTGGCCCCTGGGGCCTAGCTCAGGCTCCATCATAGGCCCCCCTGGGAAGGGGAAGGCAGGTTTTTCTGCCGCCACCACCTGGGCCCCTAAGCTGCCCATGCAGCCTGTCCTGCCTTGCAAGACGTGGCCAGCCATGGCTGCCATTGCCACAGCTGGCTCTCCTCACCCACAGAGGACCACGAATGGGACCCATGGCTGAGTCAGAAGGCCATCTTTTAACACTGCCTTAGTGCTCTAACCAAGCCTCCCTCTAAGCTGTGGAGTCCTGTGAGCAAGAATTCTACTTTATGAGTTACTGGCATTAAAGTTGTGAGTGAGCGATTGGGCTACTGCATAAATTAGTTTGCCTCTGGAGCCATCCTTCCTGAGCTAAGTCGAAAATGTATCAGCTGGATGCTAAAAAACTGTGAGATAGCTCATGCTAACTCAGCTTAGAGGGAACACTGGTTCTAACTGCATCCTTGTGAATGTTTTGATTCTGGATTCAAGGTAACTTACTAAGACAGGAAATGCTTCGGTAACTGATCCCTTTTCTGGTACAGAAGAGAATTTGTAGAACTCATGGCTCCGGTATGCCTTTTGTTTTACCAGCTGAACGGCATGGAGAACAAACTTGGCAGTCACGTCAGGGGACGATGAACACACAGTCACTTCTAAATAGAAAGAAAGTTGCAACATTAGTACTAGAACTGTGTAGGCCTTTGGATCATTCCCCTGAAAACTAGCATATATCATTAGAACCAGTGGCACACTATGCTTAACACCCTGATTCGCCAATCTTTGCAAAATGCAAACAAGCACCAAATCAATGATATTAAAAACTACAACATCAATATACTCAATTGTATATGGAAAAAAATCCCATGACGTTTTTAAATGTACACAATTAACTTTTCATTTAAAAAAACGTTGCTTTGTCTTGTCAAATTTCCAAATTTCCATGAAATATTGTAGTATTTTCTTTACCAGCCCATGTTGCTCCAGCAGGAACCTCAATAAAGTGTCTTTGAATCTGACCAGGTTTAAAATGAACATCAGTAAATTTCAGTTCGTAGTGTGAAGCTTCATTTGTTCTACAAAAAGAAACCACATTTTAGGTTAGTTGTGGAGGACCAATCAAATAAATACTGTAAGGCTGTTAGAAATTGCAAGAAACTCTCATGGAAATTTACAGCATTTCAGAATGCCTTTTTGAAGATGGCTAAGGCTAGCAATTTCATTCAAGCTCTGAATCACAGCTGTATGAAAAGGAAGTATTTTTAAAAATGGTCTTTGATTACAACGACAGCAACTTTATGACATCAATTCACAGTGAGAAATAGCTATTACCAAAAAAATTAAGGCTTTTGGCACCCTTCCAGAACATGACAAGAGGTTTTCTTTCTGCTACTGAAATGCAACAGAGGAGGTGGGCTGCATTGTGAAGCATTTGTCTGGCATTTGTCTGGCCCACTGCTGTAAAATGAATGCTCAACTAGCTGGGACATTAAGTCTCATCCAGCAAGATTCTCGTATATTGATAATTCCAAACTTTTAAATACATTTTGTGTATAATTAATTACAGCAGAATATAATTAATTACAGCAGAATAATATTATGAATGTTAAATGTAAAATTAATATACAGAGGTTATGTGTGAACTGTGCTTTGTTGTTGACTGATCGCTTGAATGTAATAAGTGTTGTTGATGATGTTAATAAATAATTCTTTCATGTGACATAGTTTATTCTAATTTTACAGACGGAGAAAATAATGTGGAGATAAAGTGACGTGCTCAAGTTCACATAAGTTCACAGAATCCTGTTCTCTTGTAAGCATTTCTAGCTCTTTGTTCTGGGAGCCAGACTGGTTTTACCACACCCTGCTAGATGCAAGCAAGGACATTTTCCATCTTTCTCACTGGTAGTACTGGACAACTACACAGAAAACATGCCACAGACTACAGACTCAGATGGAAGAGCGCCCCACAAGTATCTATACTCACAAAGCATTCCAAGCAATAAAACCACACTTACCTTCCTGGTATAACAACAGTTATTGGAACTCTGAACAAAGGACCTGCATTAGGCATTGATATTTCATAACCACACACCTTTAAAAACAATTGAAAATGCAGCCGAATTAGTTATATTTAGAAAGCATGCTTCAATATTTTAGATACATTTCAGCTGTTGTGCCTTGAGCTTCCACAATTATAGTTCTTAAAATAATATAAACTAACACTTTGTTAGCTGTGCCTGTCAAAGCTATGAATTGTAAAGAAAATACAGGAGATCTTTCTCCCCTCTTTTCTTTTTGGCAGACAGACCAGGAGCTCTGTCAGTTCACAGTGCTGTCACAATGCATCTTTACCAGTCTTTCCCCACATATCAGTTCCTCACCACCCCCATATCCTTATATCTACAGACAACCCCCTGAAGCGGTTCAACAGGACGTATGAGATGCATAGTAAGCAGAGGCACTGCTGCATTGTCCAGGAGGGAGAAAATGGCCCACAGAGTAAGCTGCTCTATTAATGCTGATAGCAGCTAAGTATCCATGGTACTTAGCAAATTTTAAAATCGGTAGGTGTGAAGACAAATACGAAGTCCACTGGGTATAGAAGTTCCATCAACAAGACTAAGAGAGCTAGTGGTGTGCAGCAGCTGGAGTGCTGGCCTAAGATCTGGGAGACTCAGGTCAGAATGCCTCCTCTGCCATGGAAGCTTTTTGGGTGACCTTGGTCCAGTCACATGGTCTCAGCCTACCCTACCTCACAGGGCTGCAGTTGTCAGGATCAGATGCGAGAGGATAACAATGTGAGCATGTTTGGGCCCCCACTGGGAGAAGCGTAGAGTATAAATGAAGTACATAAATGGAACAAGGTCAAAAGAAAAGTACCTCTGTATAATGAACTCCTTCGCGCAGACCACGTGGGTCAACACGGATGTTAATATGTCGACACTGATTCATGAGCTCCAGGTGAGCAGGACACTGAACCCAGGGTGCACTTGAAGTTAAAGCTAAATGAAGCTGGAGAGATATCCTTTCAGTATTTTCTGAAACAAGAATACGCACGTTTGAAATTTTAATCCACTGGTCCAACAACTTAATCCACTAGTTCAACAACTGTCAGCTTAAAAAAACAGTTACTTGAAAGTTTTCTTGCACCATGTGACAGATTTGTACGTGAGCCCCCATTAAACCCTCCTCATGCACTACTGAAAATACATGATGCAAGCAGTTCCTTTCTTACCTGTATTCTCAGGAAAGAATGGCTCTATGCCAACTCCATGGTCTGAAGGTGCAGTAACCTGTGCAGGATCTCTGAGGTAAATTCCGCGGTTGTTGCCAACAGTAACTGTGAAACCTATGTTGTTAGCAAATGATGAATTCTGAATGAGGTAGTCATAGGCTTTATCAACCTATTTAAAAAGAGAGAGAGATCTGAGCTCAAAATCTGGAAGTTCAACTTTATCAAAACGGTACTTTTGTGTATAATATCTATATCGCATCTATACCGAAGCGGCCTCAGCTAGAATTCGTGATGTAGCTCTAACAAGGAACACTACTCATGGCATGATTCCACCCCCCCATGTCTTTTGGAAGTATTTCCTATTTGAGTCACTGTTTTCAGACTATACAGATCGGGTGTTTTCAACTTCTTGGGGTTTTGTGGGTTTCTGTCCCCATTTGTCATATCATGTTTTCAGAGGAAAGTTTACACATGTATCATAATCTATTCTGAACAAGAACACCTACACAAACAACACGCATACCGCTGTTCTTGCCCTGAGCACACAACTGCACAAGTTTCAGTGTGCCACCTTCCCCATGATGCTTGGGATCAGTGATATATTCACTGCTGCAATTTCCACAGCCAATGCTTGCTCCATTACAGGAGCTTCCTTATTAAGCCTTCACAAGGAAGACCCATCCAGCTCATTTTCTTTAAGGGACAATGGACATGAAGATAGCCTCTGCGATGAATTTCAATTGTAGGCGCCTTTAAGAGCCAAATCTTCACTGAAAAGTTTTTATTTAAAACACGTCCAGGCTGCTTTTCTATCCAGATATGATCTCTCAAAAGGCAAACATCAAAACAGCAATCGAAATGTATATAAAATATTTAAACAATTCAATAAAAAATATAGACATACAAACACAACACAACCAGGAAGGAAGGTCGATAAGAGTTACTTGGGGGTACATGAAACAAAATAAAAAAGTCTTCACCTGCTGGCAGAAGACAATGATAGACTGAAACAGACAAGTCTCCCTGGAAAGGGAGTTCCAAAGTTTTGGTGCCATGACCAAGAAGGCCTTTTTGCGGGTTGCTACCCATCTAGCCTCAGGAAGGGGCAAGGGTCATACAAGCTGGTGGCGGGTCTCAAACGTCCAAGAAGGGAGTAAATGTAAGAAATAAGTAATACCATGTGTGATGTCCTCCTTATTGGGGAGGACTATTTTCACTTTAAAAGTTCTCTTTATTGTTTAACTGGGTAGATTCTGCTGCCACCAGGAAATTTTAAGGATTTCCAAACCTTTATGCTTCTACTGTTGCTCTTTTTAGTTTGGTAGACCGAGTTCAAGGCTTACGAGGAACTATGTGGTCCTGAGAAGTATTTCATTCAGAGCTGGTATAAACTTAAATAAAAGAGGATTTATTGAAATAAATACTAAATAAGAGGGTGATACAATGTAACTAGTAATGTGTAAATGATGTACAATTGCTTTGGTATCACACTCAATCTTTTCCCTCACTGACAGGGATCTTTTCATGTAACTTTGTAACACTTGTTTATCTCAATGCCATATATGTTCACTGTTTCACTCCAGTCTGTTATGACACTCAGACTTTCTTTTAACTTTACTTTACTTAAACTTTACTTTACCCTATACATTCAGCTTTCAGCTCTCTTTCTCTTTCTCACTGAACAACCGCAGCTGTCCACTTCTAACTGCTTCTACACAGAACTAACTTCCTCAACTGTCAATCTGTAACTGAAACTACTGACTGACTCACATACTCATCCACCCAGATTCACTTCCAATACCCCTCCCCCTCTCTGTCAACCACCAATCATACCACACTTGCCTCTCTCAACCACTCTAGTCTATCACAGCCATGCAACCAAACTTTTAAAGAGACACACACACACAAAAACAAGGAATCATTACACCATGCATGGCATTTTAAGAGAGTTTCAGGGATTTTGCACTTCTTCCACCTCATGGTGCACGCAATGCTATACTACTACCAAAAAAAGGCTATTTTTTCCAAAAAGTCCTGCTTATGAGGAAACTAATTCTACCTACATGATAAAAGAAGCTGTTATAGCAGCCAAGCCAATACAGCAAATGCACGTCATCATATGCATTCCAGGAACCCTGTGTAGAGCACAGGTCAAATCCATTATTTGTTGTGCTACTTATCTTGTAATTTCAACAGTGAATTGCCAGCCACCACTTCTAATTGAAGCCAGTTGAAAAGAAAACCGGAATCAGCTATAAGTTATAACCAGAACTTTGCTGATTTGGGGAAAAAAGTGATTACAAAGCATCAAATGATGGAGTGAAACAACAGGTACGTATCTATTAATTACAAAACAGGTACGTATCTATTCATTACAAAACAAACAGATTTGTTAGCAACATGCCTTCAAAGGACACTTTCTTTCAATTTCTTTTTAAGTACCTGAATAATACCATGACCTTGAGCAAACACATGTATGTTTTCCACCTTCACTGCAGTATTTTCTAGTGCTCTCCTGACTGAATGAACAGTGTAACGCACATCATTAGCTTTGAGCCCTGCAACAGAAAAGGGCGGTTGAAGTCACAGAGAGATCTGCTCATTATCACTTGCTTTAAATATTATGAAATGCCCTTTTGGTGTGGATGAAACGTAACTCGCTCCCACCTTGTTTAAAGAGAAACGGTTTTCTGTACACATTACCTGAGAGTACCAAAGCAATACCCCCACATGCATTGGGCGAAGACATCGATGTGCCGTTCATGAGCTGTGTTCCTCGTAAAGTCCAGTTAGGAACAGAGGCAATAGCCCCTCCGGGAGCACTGATACTCACTCCCACAGCTCCATCCGTACTGAAAATCGTAGAACAAAAAGACAAGCTTAATACAGTAGCGAACCCCCAGCTGCCTCCCAAGCTGTTCAACTTGTTGTCATTAGAAATAAGTGAAGAAAACTGTCGTTCAGGATCCCCATCTGACTCCCATCAGGTACCGCCTCCAAGCCGATTCCTAAATGTATGAACCAAATCCCCACTTGGCGTGCCTAATCTTCTAATAAAGGATAATCTATGCTAAGTAGTAATTTACCGTGGTGTGCTTATAAGCCTTTGTTAAGCTAAGTAGGAGAACTTTACTTAACTTTACTTAATTTTATTATGATCGTAGCTCAGCAATAACATAAACAGTCAACAACACATACAGCAGCACATACAGTAAAATCATAACCTTGTTACAGCCTAAATCCCATGTTACATGCATAGTTAATAAAATCTCCTTATTAAATGAGCTGAAGCGCAAAATTTGGCCACCTTAACGGTGGTTTCCTTGGGAGTGATCTGAAAGATGGGACGTATTAAACTTGGCAGATCGACCTGGAAAATTGGATAGACCTGGGGTGACATACAAGGAACAAACACCCTTATAAAATGAATACAGCAGCACAGATTTGGCTGTTTCGACTGCTTTTGATTGGCAATGATAAACATGGTGAGAATATGGGGTGTGTTTAACAAAACCCTACTAGAAGTGCTGAAGGCAAGACATTAAAGCTGGCCAAGATGAAGGCTTCTTGATATCCAGGGAATTCTAAGGCATAAAGTTATTCTGCCAGAAAAAAAATGTTTGCCATTATTCTCTGCGGCTGGGTAAGCCTGAGCTTTTGCTCTATCAGGCAGGAAGTCTGTATCTTTGTTGGTTATCATTTTTTTGCTCCCCAAACTCCAAGATGCTGTATGGCTGTGGGAGTAAATCCATAAAATCATACCCTGCGAAGGGTGTTCGGAACCCAGCGTGGGACACCAAACACGGATCTGAGAAATTTAGACTGAGTTGCCTTCAGGGAACAAAAACCTTTAGAGAGACACAGTTGTGAGCCATACTTAAGCTGAGGTATCCCCTAGCCCTGGAAGACTTTAATCACATATGATATGTATGTTAGCCCCCTTTCAAATAAAATAATCTCAAGGGAGCTGATAACACTTTGGGGACATTTTCAGTCACAAGGGCAATCTGTGCTCTTCATTGGCTAGATGACTGAAAAACTACATCAAAATATTTTAAAGCCTTTACTTGGTCAATATCATGGCTAGGCAAAGACAAGATATTTGGGGGGGAAGTTTATTGTTAGCTGTTCCACCTTGCAACAGGCACCGAGAGCTCAATGGGATAAAATCACCATGTTATCTGCATAAAGAACTGTGGGAATTAGTCTATTTGCTAGTCTGGGTGGGTGAAAATCCAGATTAGACCATGCTTGTACCAATGAATTGATATAAAAATTGACAGAATGTCCAAGACACATCCCTGCTTCACACCTCTTCTGATATGCTGTACTAACAGTTCACTGCTGTCTCCTGTGAGATAACATGATACAATACACCCCCAGTGAACACACGTTACTTACCTAGGTCCTCGAGATGACCATGTGTACTGATTTGCAGGTAGCTTCTCTCGCAATGAGTATTCAGCAACCATCATTTCAGGTGACACGTAAGCACCAACACCTGTAAATTTAGACATGCTTCTAAGCTTAAGCTACTAGTTACAATCAGTCTAACGGTTCTGACAACTGTGGCCTCTTTGGGAAGTCTGTGGTTTAATTTTATGTCAGCTACATAGAATGGTTTCTTTCTCTTCAAGTAGTCTACTGAATTATATTATACACTGTTTGTTTTTCACAAAACAGTAGCAACATTACTAATGTAAAGATTATTAATGTATTTGGGCCCATTTGATAAGGCACTTCTTGGGCTTTTAAAAATGTACACACACAGAAACCAAGAGTCATTTGCACCTGGATCTGGCTTTTCTCCCAGATACCCAGTTGGCATCTGTGGGCAAGATAGTCACATTTTATCAGCTATGACAAACATTTTCACTACACTCCCATCCTGGCAACAAGTGCTTGTGAGATTCACCTGGGCTTTTTAACAGCCTTGTAAAATGATGATTACAGTGAGTCTTTATGCCTTTTGGTTGAGATTAGGTACAGGAAATATGACACAAAATTTGTCCAACTACATTAGTTACCAGTTTGCTCTCAGAGAGAATCAAAATCACAGCCTGACCCAGTGTCATTACAGAAACCCTTAAACCCTCTGCAAGCATTCATACTTGTTCAAGCTCTCAACAGTGCTAGTGTAGATCTCACTCTCATATAAGGTTGGTCAGGGCAGGGCCTTGCCCGTGGTAGTGTGACTAATCAATTAATTTTCAAGGCATTACAGCCTCCCTGAATCATTTCAGATGCCAAGTTAATACTTGTTTTCTGCCATACCCTTAGCACTACATGCTACTGGAATAAGTAGGCAGAATCTTAAATATTCCAGCCTTTTTATATTACTACTGCTTGATGTATGTGATTATTTTATTCTGTTGGAGGCCCTCTCCATAGAAAGGTGATTTAGAAATAGTTTTAAAAGGTGCATCTTTTATTCCATTTCCAAACACACATTTCAGCCATCTGGCGGCAGACTGCTGGCTTGTTCCACCGCTCTTGACAGTTCTGACAACCCAATCACCAAATGCTTCTCAGTTCGTTCTACCGGGCAGCTAAAACTGACCAGTCGGGGAGGAACAATGGTACACAGCAGCAAACAGGGGATATTGATCCCATAAGTAGTACCAAGAAGCCAATAGTGTCAGCCTTGGTTAAGGGGGGAAATAACCACAGAATGGCAAGCAGGCACTGAGAAAGGGAGCTCTGACACTCAGAAGTTTATACACAAAAAAATCTTGTTGGTCTCTAAGCGGCTACTGGACTCCAGGTGTGTGTTTATTCATTTATTTATTCATTCTATTTTCTACGGAAGAAGAAGAAGAGATTGGGTTTATACCCCGCCCTTCACTACCCAAGGGAGTCTCAGAGCGGCTGACAAACTCCTTTCCCTTCCCCTCCCCACAACAGACACCCTGTGAGGCAGGTGGGGCTGAGAGAACTCTTGACAGAAACTGCTCTTTTTCAAGGAAAGCTGTGCCAGAACTATGGCTTGCCCAAGGTCATCCAGCCAGGTGCAAGTGGAGGAGTGGGGAAATCAAACCAACATGGCTACCCTGTGTCACTATATACAGTGAATACTGAGAATACAGGTAAGATGTTGGAGATTTATGACCAGGTGTACCATTTCTAAGCTTCTGTAAGTAGCAATTTATAGATTATAATCTAGTTTTAGATAATATACTTTAATAATTACCATGTTTTCTATGCTGTGACTGCCCTGAACCCACTTGTAGGGTAGGGTGGGATATAAGCCAAAGAAATAAATAAAACAAACAATGGAAAGACCAGACAGCAGCGGTGAGCAAGGACTGTTCCTTCCCTACTCCCTGTGTCATAAGTTGCCCCAGTAGTTAGAAAACTAAAAAACCCACCATTCTTTCAAACAGTACCTCCAAGGTGGCGATTTACATCAAGAGAAAGGGCTCAAGAGTAACCCCACCACCACTCAACGCCTAGTGTCACAACCCTAGTTTAAACTGCTTTCCCACACTTTTGAGAGAAGACACAGGTGATCTGAGAACAGGCTTCCCATGACTGCAAGTTTTATTTAAGTTTTCTATTAGAAAGATGTAAAATTCTGATTCATATGCAGCTTAAATAAATATACTTGCCTATGACACTAGATGTAGTCCCACCCGGGCATCCAACAGTAGATAAGCAAGGCCCATTGTTCCCAGCACTTGAAACATAGATTACGTTGTGTTTCCACACGGCTTCATTAATTACTTCACATATTCTCCTAAAAAAAAGAAAGAAAGAATACAAGAACAACAATTCTATTATTCCTTTTCAAACTGTGAAAAAAAATATCCATAGCTATTCCAATGCACTCAAGAAGCTGCCTTTCATAACAGCGAACAAGCTTCAGACAATTCACCTCCTTCCGTAATTGTCCTGCCTGGACACAGAGCTCTTCACCACAGTCTCTCCTCTGTGTTGCTTCTCTTATGTGAAGCAAGAAGAATTCTCACAAGAGGGATCCCCCTCTGTGTCATCCACCCACACACACACCCCTTGGTCACTGGGATGTCCCCCGTCTCTGGGCTCCTTTTGGCAGCAGTGAAAATATGCACTTATTTGGACAATTTCATTCTCCTTTAGACAAGAGCATACGGTAATGACTTCCACTGCTGACTGCAACTTTGATGCCAGTAACTTTACTTTTGCTGATGTTGCCTGAAACAATTTCAGGCACACTGTGCAGATGTGACATGCATATTTTAACTAAGTGCAAAACTTTCATCTCACAGATTGTGCCGTGGCCTTCCTAAACCTCACTTCATGAAGCAACTGGCTGACTTTGTAGTTTGCAATGTGCTGCCTACTTCTTGGCACTTAATGCCATCTGTGAAGAAATGCATTTTTTCTTTGGAGGTTTGAAATGAGCAAAACCTTCACTCTGAGTTTTAAACATTTTTCCCTCTCTGGGCAGAAAGCAGGCAGGAAGGGAGGAGGTCAGTTCAATTGCTTTCCAGATGTACCTCAGCCGACCTTCATACAAATGCAAGTCTAGACAATGGGATGGTCACCCCCCCCCCCCCCCCGCAGGGAAGAGAGATTTGGAGGAACTAAATACTACAGAGACTTCAGGAAGGAAATTTCTTTCTGGAAACTTCAGGATACAGTTCTCTGACCAGGACTGACCTGGTCAGTGGGTGGGGGAGAGAGGTGATAAAACTCAGGGGAGGAAGGACTCTCTTTTGTGCTGGGTCCATCAGAGCAAACAGAACTCTTAACGGAGGTCTGGAGGAGGCAGCCATTTTAACCATGTGCTGGCCTGGAGACTTCAAGGTAATGATAACATAAACATAGAGATCTGTAACTTCCTAAGCTAAGGAGTCTGTCCTATATTTTATCATCTGATAGGACATATACAGAGAGAGGAACAGAGGAACTGCGTTTTACCCATTTCTTTTGAATCCCTTGCTCAGTCTGGTGCTGTGCTAAAAGTATGCTTGTGAACATTTTTTTAATAAATACTTAATTTTTGACGCTGGTAGTGGTTCTCTGTACCACATAGACCTCCACTGTCTTGGACATGCTATTTAATAAGGAGCACCAGGGGGGAAGGCAGTCAGTCGGCAAGTGGCTATTCCTCAAGGGGTGCACAAAGCAGTGAACAGTCTCTGTGGTGACCAGGCACTAAGCATCGGGAGACCCAGAGTCAAGGCCTTAAGAACTTGGAAGGGAAGCTGGGAGTCCTGACCCTCCCAGTGTGTAATTCCTGTAAAGGTCAGGTGGTGGCAGCGGGTCATCGAGAGAGAGAGAAAAGCCTCTCCAGGTGTTGGGAGAACCTCAGAGGGCAGGGTGGAATAGGGCCTGCAGGCCTGTTCTGCTATGCCATCTACTCAGCACTGTGGTACCAGCACACAGTCACAATGGGTGGGACTTTCCACGGAAAATAGGCAAAGTTTCAGGAAAGTGATGCTTGACCTGTCTGACTAATTAATCCAGAAGCATTTGGGAACAGACTTAAACCCTGTTTAGCAAGTTGTTCAACACTTCCATATTTCTTAGCCCAGAAGCCACTGATTAGAGTAGGAGCTGACCTCAAATAATGGCCATGAATCAGCTACCAGGTAAGAGTTCTATTGTCAAGAAGCTTTTGAAGCATACACCAAGACAAGATTTAAATACAAAGTTATTTCCTACACAAACCATTTCAAGCCGGTACAGTGGATTATACTTGAGGAGTCCAACTGCTGTACTGAAATTTCAGTCTTGGCCCCACAACACCACTGTAGACCAAAAAATCCTCAGTCATATAAACACAAGCTTCTTTTCAGGTATCTGTGGCTAGCTGACACATCAAGCTATTTTGCTGCAAATCCTTCCTTAACTTACTAGCTCACAACTACCCAAAAGATACACACTAGATACTCAATCCAGTATCCTGGGTGGAAAGATTTGGCTGTCCCTGGCAAAGAGCAGAGTAACAGTAATGAAAACAAGATCTACTCACCCAGCATTTGGCCAGTGTGTTGCCTCTCCGTAACTGTAGTTCACAAGGTCACACTTGTATTTTATTGCTTCTATCATCTGTTTAAAAAGGTTAGACTTGATCAATCAACACCTCAGTGTGTTCCATGACATCACCTGCTTACAACGAGCCACAGTGTCACTGCCTTTAACAAGGTTAGAGATTACTATTAAAGAAGCAGACAAGACCATTTACCACAACTTTTCTAGAACACTATGCGTTTAAAAAGAGCTTGAACACACTCTTTGAATGGTAAGCTACTCAGAAATTCATTGCTCGAGTCATTAACAGCTGGCCAGGGACTCCCACATTGTGGCTGCTTTCTTGCCTGTTTTTTCTGGGTGCCTCTGCTTCACTCAAGAGAGATGCCAGTCAGTACTTGGGAGACCTCCAAGGAATATCAGGGCTGGGACGTAGAGGTAGGTAACAGTACTCCACCTCTCTGAAACATCCAAGCCCCACTAGAGGTCGCCAAAAGTCAACCATAATTTCCAGGCACACACAATTCACCAAAAAGAGAGAGAGATGCCAGTCAGTGTGTGGGTGGGTATCCCTGAAAATAGCACTGCCAGGAATCTTAGATTTCCTTTTGCTTGGCCAGTAATGTTCTTAGTTTCCCCCTCCCAGTTCCCTGCCACTGGACCTCTGAGGCTTGCTCCCAGCCCTGTATGTGTATTCTAACTCTCCTCCACCCCCATCCCCGTGCAATACAGCAATATGCATCAGAGGTCTCTGGGGCATCCTCTAATTTTAGACAGAGCACTAGTGGGTAAGAACAACCTGTAAAGCACCACACATGGTGCCACCTCAGACCCAGCGAGCACAGATATAGCTTTACGTACTTTGGTGCCTGATACCACGGAAGGGTGTGTGTGAAGAAGAGAGATGGAGACATATTAGGAGGGAACTACGAGAGTAGTGCCAGCTAGGCAAAACCAGTAGTACCAGCCCGGTTTTCCTTCTTGGTGGCTGGCATCTCTCTCAATTCTAAAAGCACCATAACGCTTCAATTCTAGATTCTCCCTGACCAACACACAGGCTACAGGAAAGTGGAGACAAAGCTGATGTGTGCCGCTCTCCTCCTGAGCAGCCTGACTAGCTAAGTCCCTCCCTTGAGGGCCCCCCACCCCAGTCACTCTGCAACCGAAGTGGGACAACTGTGCTTTAAGAACTGTGATGGTAAAGATGTTTAATGCACTGACACGTGTTGATGCTGGTCGTCTGGCAGTAAACAGAAAGCTGAGCAGAGTATTGAACCTTTGCACCTTGGAGACCCTTGCGGCATTATACATACAACTGTGACCCTAAGTTGTTGTTTCAGTTCCAATGATTAACTGTTTCCTTTACAAAACAGAAATGTTAACAAGCAACCTGAGAAGATTTTACTTGCACTCCACCACCCCAGAAATGGATTTAGCCACCACGTGTCATGCAGCCATATCTTTAATCTACTAATGCAGCCAGTACTTACAGCTCTTATGAGGCCAGTGCCCGTCTCCATTGTGCTTAGTCTCGTGTCACCGATCTTGATAGCAAGAATTTGTGCACCAGGTGCAACCCCATTTCGTTCTGGGTCATCAGGAAAATTGCCAGCAGCAATACTAGCAACATGTGTTCCGTGTGCGCCTAAAAGGGCATACATGTTAAAAAGAGCTCCATGTATCACCTTGGTGAAAAGCAACTGCTGAATCCAATCTGCCAATTTATGTGTTCTTTTACTATACTTCATACTTCTGAGTCCTTAGCTTTCTATGGAGAAAACCTAAGGAGGAAACACTGTCCCAGCATGACAAAAGCATGTAGAAAGGCATTATCTGCACCTGTTGCAACAAGCAGAAATTCCTCCAACATCCTGCAGACAGCATATGAATTTCCTGAATGGTGTGCTTATGTGCAGCTATGAAAATGCTCTTAATGCCTCTGGAGAGGGGCAATTTATGTGAAGGGGTTTATGAGCAATTCCCCATGCAATCTAGGCACCTTTAACCACAATCATATAATGCACTGCGGTACTCAAAATGTGCCAGAAGCATTTGTGAAGCTGCCCATGAACATGACACCTCAAATTATGGAGTGGGCCCATGAAGCCAAGAGTTAAGAAATATGTATTTTAAACAGATTAAGATATAATTGATTTTATTAAATGTTATCTCATTGGCCTCCTCAAATATTACCCACTGTAAACTTTCACAGTGGGGCAAGATATTTATTTATTAACACAAGAAAATTAAGGTGAGAATTGTTTTTATAGGGTTATACTTACCCCCACTGGTGACGATTGAGAGGAGGTTCCCTTCATCATAAATATTGACAGAGTAATTCAGCATCTCAGAAGTGCCAAAAGATCCATATTCCTGACTTTCTTTGTAGTTCCGTAAAATAGTGCAATTGGAGAGGTCACCAGATTCACTTGAATCTAGACATGCTCTGTGGAAGAGAAGAGACCCACCCCCTTCAATTACCAGTTTCCTTTCCCTAGAAGATTACAGACATTTGCATCCACCTTCTGCGATTCAGTTAACAACAGTGGCTTCTAAAGATGCTCCACCAGCATTCCTGGAATCACTTGTCAGGGATGCATGTTAGTCTAATGCGAATCTACCACTGCCCCTGGTACTTTCTTGGACCCCACAGTCAGACTCCCAATTACTTGCCAATCCTGTCCCCAAACTACCATACCCGATTTGGAGGAGGGGGGACCCCAGAACAAGGCAAAAATCACTTTGGCTAAAGGGTAACATTGCTTGGACAAGCCAATCACAGCATAAAAGCAACCAGCATTCTGCTGAGTTCCTTGAATCGCAAACAAGCAGCAAACTCAAGATTAAGGACACAGCACTGTTCCCAAGCAAACACTGGACAAAGCAAAGCAAAAGATGCATCATAGTCTTGAACATGAGGCCTACACAGTTTGGCTGGCCTAATTAATAACCCAGCCCCCTCTAGCTACAATTCACCTTTATGCACTCAGCTTAGAGGGAACACTGCTGCTGAGTTCCTTGAATTGCAAACAAGCAGCAAACTCAAGAAAGGACTCAGCACTGTTTCCAAGCAAACACTGGACAAAGCAAAGCAAAAGATGCATTATGATACAGTTTGGCTGGTCTAATTAATAACCCAACCCCCTCTAGCTACAATTCACCTTTATGCACTCCCTGGCCCAGAATCCCTCACAAATTTTCTGTGAAAATTGAAGCCTGGGCAGAGAGATAACTCCTTATTAGTAAGGGCGTAAAAGGGGACACTGGGGGGGGGGGGAGACTGCCTGCAAGCAGGAAGACGGGAATTGCTGGTTGTTCTTCCAAAAGCACAAAGAACAATCCAAAGTCTGATCCTATGCACACTTGCTCAGATCCAAGCCCTACTAAAGAGGGAAGTACTCTGTGTAGGAATGCAGAGTAAGACTCACTGAACTTTACTACTCCCTAGTAAATATATATGCACATGTATGTATGTATAGGGTTGAACTCCATTGGGAAAACCAGCTAGGTATTCCTCATCTGGCAAAGAGGAGTAATAATTGGAAACTGCTGTTCCTGACTGATAGGCACAGTTCACGCCGTTTCATTTCCTTTAATGGCTGTGGTTTTTGTTTGCGCCTGTGATTCTGGAAGGAAGACAGAAGTGAGGGAGTGGGAGTCAACATGCACACACTGGGGCAAGGCTACCCAGTGGTGCTCTACCAGCTGAGGACCCAAGGAGCAAGTGCTCAGCTTGTGCTTCCCTTTCCCCATCCAACACTGGAGAACAGCGAGGAACCTTCCGCTTTGCATGGGCACCCAAGAGAGGAAGCTGGGACACACCCTCACTTCCAGGGCACAGAAAAGGATTAGCGCCCTCCTTCCTACTTTATGACATGCAGGGAAGAAGAGGTCTGTAGGCCTGATCTTTTTACTCTGCACAGGGTGCACGGAATGAAGAAAGCACAGTCTCCTCCTGCCTCGGGCATCCTGTACATAATGAACTTCTGCAGCAGTGTGCTTTCTCTATTGCCTCATGCAAAGGCAGCAGAGGACAGGGAAGAATTCAATCCCACTCAAGTGTTTACTATTTATGGCAAGCCTCTACAGGCATAAGCACATTACAAGGCATACGGGTGAGTCCAAATGGATCATTTTACAGCCCAATAAAGGACCAGTTACCTCCAGGTTTCGCCATCATGCCACACCAAGCAGTCATAAACAGGACCCGGATCATTGTACTTTTTCTCGAAAGAATTCAACAACTCCACTTGACTCTGCAGCTCTTCCTTCATTAGTTTGCTTTCCTAAAGATAAAGGGTTCCATAAAGTAGGCTGCACACAGTTGCCCACATCCAGCTAAGGAGAGCCAAACGCATACGCCTTGCTAGACTGGCAAGTACTGGCATAACTGATATGCAAAGCTTCTAGACACTCTGAAGACATGGGGGAGAGATGAAATGTATTTAGGGGAGAGATGAAATGTATTTATTTTACTTATTAAAATATTTATATCTCCCCTTTTCACGTGGTTCAAGACAACTTACGATAATAGTTAAATACATATTCAGTTTAAAAGCAAAACTGAAATAGCCAATCCCAAATTCCCCCCCCCCCCAAAAAACACCTTTCCATGTGGTTCAAGACAACTTACAATAATAAAATACATTTTCAGTTTAAAAGCAAAACTGAAATAGCAAATCCCAAATCTCCCCCCCCCAAAAAAAAGGTGCCTGCCAATTGAGAGTCCCTCAAGAGTCCTGGCAAACAGGCAGGAGTTGTAGTGGCTCTTGAAGATCTCCAACAAGGGGAGCCCCCTCACCACTTCTGGGAGCCCATTCCACAGAGCCATGACGGAAAAGGCTTGGGCTCTGGTTGATGCCAGATGGGCTACCCTAAGTGGTGAGATAGCCAACAGATGGCTGCCTGATTACCATAGTTGGCATATAGGGGAACATGGAAAGAGATGGCGGTAAAGGTACATTTACCAAACCTGAAGCGTATTTTGCTGCTTTAATAACACAAAACACATTATTAATTTTATCATATGCAATTGTACCACCTGGTACTTCTGAAATTTAATTTTGTAAAGGCCCTTATCTGGCTCAAATAAAATTGCAGACATACTCAATACTACAGATAAAGAAAGGAAGTTGCAAATTTAAGCACCATACCTAATTTCTCAGATGGCAAAAACCGAGAAAACATAAAAGCTGAAACTGAAAGCCTGAGATTTTGTAGTACTTTGTCTTAGAAACAGTCCCCAATAGGAATGGGCATGAACCGAACTATGAAGCAAACTTTGTGATGAATTTTGCCCTGTTTGTGGTTTGGGAACCCAAGTCCATGATGGGTCTACTGTCATGGACTTCCATGAATTGTTAAGGCTCTGGTTCCTGGCCAGACCAAAAAGCAGGGATTTAAAGGGAGTGCCTTTGTTTTCTCCTCCAGCAGAAAGCCACAAAAACAGCTGAGTGCCTGGGCCCCACTGCTGCTCAGCTGTTTTGGGCTTTCTTGTACAGTCCCTTTAAAGTTTAAACTGCTCCATATGGCTCAGCTGTTTAAAGAGGGCTTTTGTGGTAGCCAACCCCCAGGGCTCTCTGCTGAAGAAATCCTCTTTAAACAGCTGAGTCCCTGGGGCTCACTGTCCAAGACAGCTTCTTTAAACAGCTGAGAGGCACAAAGTGAAAAGTTTGCTCCATGCCTCTCAACTGTTTAACAGGGCTCTGTCGCTCAGCTGTTTGGTTTAAATGGCTCAGAGCTATTTAAAACTCTGCTTTCTGCTCCCTGTGGAAAGCAATGGGGAGCAGAAAGCAGGGGTCATGAACCTATACGAACCAATTTGGTTCGTGAACCAACCTTTCAGTTCATATGGCTCCGTGGTTCAGCCACAAGCCTAACCGAACTGCAAAAATGCAGTTGCACTGGATGCTTTATATCTCACATGTACAGGTTCATGTTCAGCAAAGGAACATACACGTAGGCACTGCCTCTATGTACATACATCCTTTAAAGGATAAAATAGTCTTTACTTTCCTGTTTATTAGGGAGAATAGAGCCCCGTTAATTTCAAACTCTTACTCAGTGCATAAACAATTTATATTTTGAGTATTTTATTTTTTTAAATCCATGCACCTTTCTAGTTAGCGTGCATGAGGTGAGGACTTTACTTTCAAATATTAAGCAGCTCCTCACAAAAGTCATAACATAAAACTCAGCATTGACATACAAAATGGGACACAGTAATACGGAAGCATATCATACCAGCCTCTAAATGCCTGCAGCAGTGGAGTTTCCCACCACCTTCCACAAAGGACTTTAAACTGAGCCAGGCTCTCTCTTAAGGAGAAAGTTCCAGAGTTCTTTTGCCATTACAGAGGAGACACTACTTCATGGACCTGCCCATCAAAGAAGAAAGATGAAGAGAAGAACTTCACCTGTTCATCTGGCCAAGTTAACAGCTGTGTGCATTATAAGGGAGAAGGTAATCCCCTAGGAATAGTGGGCCCAACCAGTTTAGGGCCTTTATAGGTCAAAAATAGCACCTTGGCCCTGGCCTGGATAGCCCAGGCAAGCCTGATCTCGGAAGCTGAGCAGGGCCGACCCTGGCAAATATTTGGATGGGAGACCGCCAAAGAATACCAGGGCTGGGAGACAGAGGCAGGCTATCACACCGCTTTTCTGAATGTCCTCCATGCCCCAGTAGGAGTCATCATTTCAAGACCCCAGTAGGAGTCATCAGAGGTCGCCATGACTTCCAGGCATGGACACACACACGTATATACATACAAAAATGGAAAAATACAAAAAACTAGCTCTTTGACAACTGTTACTTAAGTAGGCAGTGGTAGCAAGTACATGAAAGGGTAGACAGATGTAATGCACTCTGTGCAACTAGTAAAGAACATGGCAAAGAGTCTGCACAACCTTCAAGGGTAGCTCCATACACACAGTGCAGTAGCCTTAGAATACTAAGAAGAACTGCCCTTGTCATATCCTCATATATCAGATGCAACTGGTAAAAGGCACTCCTGATCCAGGGCCCACAGGGGCACAGCCAAAGCAAGGAGTATCATATAGGCAATCAATCAATCAATAAATAAATCTAAGAAGTTGCTAAAACAATTTCATCAGAATTCCTTACACTACACTACCTATAGTCTGTAATGATTGAAGGACAACATAATTAAGACTCATGAACAATTTAAGAACTGGTAACTCTGAGGACCACGGTGGCCTCAGAGGTTAAGATGCTAAGCTGCAGACTGGAAGGACTGTAATTCAGCCGTTCAAGACCCTAGTGCTGAGTGACGGAGTGAGCTCCCGTCTCTGGCCCAGGTCCTGCCAACCTAGCAATTCGAAAGCAAGAAACTGCAAGTAGATAAATAGGTACCGCTTCGGTGGGAAGGTAACAGCATTCCGTGTGCCTTGGCATTTAGTCATGCCAGCCACATGACCACAGAAACATCTTTGGACAGCGCTGGCTCTTCGGCTTGGAAACAGAGATGAGCACCACCCCCTAGCGTCGGATTTGACCGGCTTTTGAGCAAGGGAAACCTTTACCTTTTTACTTAACTCTGACTTAGAATTTACTTCATATGACACTACTACAACGAGGTCATCCTAAGAATGCATTTGCTATATGGAAGCAGACACAGGTCAAAGATTCAAAGGTATGTTTAAAATGAATAAAGTTTGGTAAAAGGTAACAGTCAATCCACAAATGTAGAAAAGAGCAAAGTCCAGTGGCATCTTAAAGACTAGCAAATTATGTGGGCAGGGTATGAGCTTTTGTGAGTCACTGCTCACTTCTTCAGATTCTGGTGGTCTCCTCTTCAGTGACTCGAAAACTCATACCCCACCACATAGTGTTTAAGGTGCTGCTGGACTCTGCTCTTTTCTGCTGCTACAGACAGACTAACACGGCTACCAATCTTGATCAATCCACGAATGTTTTCTTTTAGTACTGAAAAGGTTACTTAATAAGCCATTATGGCAACTACTAAAGAACATTTTAAAATACAACATTTACTTTAAAATGATAACTAGTGCAAACCTGTGAAGGTGAGTTGTGAGCGGCTTCAAACTCCTCTTGCTTCCTACAGGCTTCTGCTAACACCAGTCTGTGAACAGGATCCCAAAGCTTCTCCTTGCGTTCTTTCTAGAATAGATCATAAAAGCCATTCTAAACATAAATACTTTGACGCTCTGCAGCACAGACAAGTCTCACAGCAAGTATCCTGTGGGGGAACGAATTCCCGCTTGCTCTTAAAATCCCCTTCAACCCCCTTGATACCACTTCTTGTCAAGGGCATGCAAAAACAAAAATGGTGCGGTTCCAGGGCTTGCAGAAGGCTGCTGTATCTACAGCCACATCCTTCTCTCCTGCTATTAGCACAGGGAAAGAACTTCTGGAACCAAGGCTAAGTGGCGATAAAGTGTGAAGATATTAAGAAAGCAGTGACAAAAGCACTACAGTGAAAAACAAAGAAATCCCTACAATGCATCCAGCGCATAGCTGATTTGTGAACCAAGAATAAAAGATCTGAGATGAGGCACTATCAGATAAAGGAGGCGTTACCTGTATTCGCTCCTTAAGGGCTTTCGGATAGAAATCATAGCCGTTTTTTAAACCAACATGATACTTCCCTGATGGGTTTATCCAGTCTGTTGGGATCTGGAAAAAAACGTGCAATTTAGAAATCTCCGCTTTCTCTACTCCGTTCATGTCAATTGTGCGGCGGGGGGGGGGGGGTGCTGTCAAGCTGTGACCAATTTATGGTGACCCCCAGCAAGGGGTTTTCAAGGCAAGGGAGAAGCAGAGGTGTTTACCACTGACCCTGTTTAGCTTCTGAGACATGATGAGATCAGCCTCTATCATGCTGCATTAACTATACACAATTAGAAATCAGAGGAGTGGCACTCATTCTCCGGCTCAAGGAGAGCCACAGTTGCAATTACTGTCAACCAAAAGAGCCAATTTACCTCTGCATATCCTGAGCACCACCTCACAAGCACACACACACACAACACGACAAAACACAGCTATTACTATTAGATAGCTAATTATAACCTTTCCAATTTGATTACTTTTGGGAATGCAGGGTTGTCTTTCCCCACCACCACTGACCCTTAGCCAGACCTTTATGTGGCACAAGGGGATAGGGCTTCCCTCTCTGCCTTCTCGCTTTCCCCTCTGCATGAGAAACAGCCGCTCAGGTGAGAGCGTAATATTGCTGATGCTCCCGTAATACCGCAAGCAGGCCAAGAAAGGTGAGTAAAACCACCAGCATGGCTTCCCTCTCTGCCTTCTTGCTTTCCCCTCCGCATGAGAAACAGCCGCTCAGGTGAGAGCATAATATTGCTGATGCAAGCGGGCCAAGAAAGGTGAGTAAAACCACCAGCATCCCACTGTGGCCAGCTTGTTCTTTGCCGGGGTGGCTGCTGTAGTGGCTATACCGCTCTCCCCTCCTTCGGCAACCAGGGTGCTCTCCTCCTAGAACAGGGGTGGCCAGACTTGCTTGACGTAAGAGCCACATAGAATAAAAGCCAGATGTTTGAGAGCCGCAAGACACGAACAAATATCACACGTTTTTACTGGGAAATATGCAAATTTGCTTTTTTATTAACATTAAATGAAACTGCCAAAAATAACAAAAGTGGTAAACGCAGATATTGATAATGATATTTATTTGTCCAATGACATTTGTTTGCTAATGGTATTTAGCTTCCCCAGCTACACAATGTGTGTAAAAGAGCCACATGTGGTTCCCGAGCCACAGTTTGGCCACCCCTGCCCTAGAAGCTGCCTCAGTGCTGGGCTGGAGAGAGATGTGGGAGTCGCTGGAGCGAACAGGCCCTTCATATTCATTCCTGGCCGGAGGCCTGCAGCTTCCAGGTCCTGCAGTCCCAGAGACGGCAGAATCTCTTTCAAGACGGGAACTCACAAGCCCCATAGGGGTAATGGGCTTGCTCACTATCCTAAAACAGGGGTGGATACAACATTGGGGAACAGTGTCCAAAACAGCCAAATGTAGCTCCCAAGCCACTGAACATCACTATTTCAGAGATTCTCATGAATGCACATACATTTAAATCCTAGGCACTCTCATTCAGAAGTCCTGACTGCCATGGGGCTCACTCCAATGTAAGAACTATACAACTGCAGCCTTAGTGTATTTCTGAAGTGATACAGAAAACCCAGGTTTACAGAATATACAGTTCAGCAAACACTGCTCACAAATCAGTAACAGAAAGTGTGTCTACATAGAACTATCCTACTGTTGTAATGTTAGTTCTAGTTTAATGATATTATCTTTGCCTCACCGAAGATGCCGCTAGGTTATTCTCTCTGTTACATTCCTCTCATCTGATTTTTTAATAATTTTTTTGGGCATCAAGTTGCAGCCAACTTAGGTTAACCCCATAGGGTTTTCAAGGCAAAACATGTTCAGAGTTGGTTTGACACATTGTGTGCATTTGTGAAGCAACCCTGGTATTCCTTGGCAATCTCCCATCCAAATACGGAGCAGGGCCAACCCTGCTTAACTTCTAAGCTCCGACAAGATTTGGCTAGCTGGGGCAATCCAGGTCAGGGCCTTTTTAATAAGTTCATATCTACAAATAAATATTAATGAAACTAAGGATTTTGAAGTTATTCACTGCTGTTTATTACAGATTCAAGTGGAGGAGGACACCAAAGAGGTCACAAGGTTTAATTCTGAATATTCTTAATTAACTTTATTTTTTATTGAACAATATAGCAATATTACAAACTGACAATAGAATGGAGTGCAATCAATGAAGCACAGCAGAAGATAAATACAAATATAGATTTAGATATCACACTTATCTTAACAGGTATAAATTAGCATTAGAAAATTCTAATTCTGAATATTCTTTACCTTCAGAGTTCTTCCTGAAAGGCCAATGATTTCGCCATCTTTCGGTTCTAAAACAGTTGAGGTATTTACATCACCACTTCCGGTTGTATCTATTATATCAATTATCTTGGGTTTCCCATCAGTGGTAACCTAAGAGATAAAAACAAGGATGATGCAACTAACAGAACTATTAATGCCATGAATGCATCATAAGACTTGGCAAAGCTACCATTTCAGACCTCTTCTGATTGATTTGGGAAGAAAGCAGTCAATGGCTGCAGTCAGACATAATGACAAACCATGGTTTGTTACAAGAAAAAAGCTTGGAATACCTCAGGTTCACAGTTTAACTCTGGTTTGCAAGCAAGATGTAACCACAGTTTGTGATTCTGAAGTAACAACAAAGTATGATACCAGAGGTACCATTATCATGAATAAAACTTTGTTGGTCTTAAAAGTACCACTAGACTCAGCCTTTGTTCTTCAAACCAACATGGCTATCCACCTAAACGAATTATAAATTGTTGTATTAGGAAAGTCTCATTTCCAAGGCATAAGTGGGGAGAAAAATAGAGGGAACATGTCCAAAGCTTATTCTCCTAAAAAAGAAGTTTGCCACTACATCCTAATGCGGCAAGTCTTTGACAGCAAAGTTAAGTTAATTTCAAAATAGAGGGAAGCTGGGTCAAACAAAGCTCAAGAATCATACCCATGACATATTTTCCCTGGAGTATTAATTAACTACACAAATATTTACCTCCTGCATGATCACTCAAGCATTTCTTAATAACGAGATGGCTACAGATATGGAACAGGTATTACATTAAGATAGATGGAATAGGAAGTGATGTAACATTCAGAGAAACAGGCAACTAGGACACTGATACAAACATCAACGTCATGCAAGGACAAGTATCATGCCATAACAGAGGCAGGCCTTGACAAGAAAGGGTAATACCATGTCTTAGTTTCCTAAGACAACAAGAGAAGAAAATGGGACAACTGACTTACATCAAATGGATTGGGGAATATTTGAAGTTAGTGGAAAACCTCTCATTATTAGCTACTGTTCAGCCCAAAAGGTAAATAAAATTTATTTTGAAATATGTACAATTAAACACAAAGCAAATTAGTTATGGAATTGGGCAAAGCTTAAATTTACTATGAAAAGTCAGAACATTAACAATCTGTGCATCATCCAGGGATGCACATATTTCCACCCAAATGACCACATGTTTCTTCTATCTTATAAATAAATCTTATTTAGAGAAGAGAATGATAAGAGGATACCCATCTAAAGTCTAACAATATTCTAGTCTGGCCAGGAAGATTAAATCTTTTCTATCAATAGAAAAGAAAAAATATGATATGTTAGAAATTTTAATTTTGACGGTAGCAACACTGGATTTTCACCAGACCTTCAAAGCAAAGTTTTCTAATTCTGGGACCTGTTTCCTCTCATGGGAAAAAAAATGTATACTAAGATGCCCCAAACTAATGAACCAAACCTGGAAGAAGAGTATTTCACAGAACGTATTGCTATTTCCTCTCAAATAACCCAGATGCTTAGGGGGAAAAATCATTTTTACCTGTGAGTAATTACAACCCATCCCAAATCAGGCTGCTAGGCTTGAATAAGAACTAATTAATTATCTGATAAGGAGCAGGTTTTCCCAAGGGTGAGATTTAACAATACAGAATTACACTATGCCCAACCCAACATCGCTAGAAGCTCACAATACTTGTGCAATAGTTATCCTTTTGTTTGCCTTGACAGATGATTTTCACATGCCAACTTCTTCACAATGATCTAGAATTTATTTAGGAAAAAGCATCCTTGGATATGGGAACAATTATCACAGGGAAAATTCAATAGGAGCTCCAAAAGACTTTTAAATTAGATATAACCATGCTTGTACCCTACAAAACAACAATCACATCTATGTGCACAGTCAGCCACACCAGCAGTACAATTCCTGTGCAAAGTTACTCCAATCCAAGTCCACTTATTTCAGTGCACTTCAACAGAAGCAATTCTGCACAGGACCACACAGTTGAACTTCAACTTAAGTCTATGGGGATCTAATACTGGGCTCCATTATGACCACTAGCTTTAGTCTGATTTGTCAGGGACAAGAAATGTAATACACTCACAATTCACACACAACAAGGTCTATCCTCTTCCTGCCTATTATGAATTAAGGTGTTTCCTCAAGATGTAATTCTGATTAGCAGACACATATCTGAATAAAGATATTCAAACACAGTAAACAAGGCCGTCTTACAAAATATTAGCTGGTTTCCTTATGCACTAGAAGAAGCTTATTCCTAGAATCTAAATCTAGCATTACCTTTATTCTCCTGAAACCGAGTTGTTTTTAAAACACAAATAAGTTCCTTTTTAATGCTGACATCCCTGAGCTTCGCTCTGTATCTAGCCTAACAATTCAAAGATGACAACAATTGCATAATTAAAGTCAACGTAAACTGGACAAACTTTGGCTTGCCACACTCCATCACGACAAAATGTTCTTAGAATTTTCTGGCTATACAAGAATACATTATACTTCAGAAATGTTTTAAAGGCACATACACTGGAAGAAAATGTATGTGCCTTTATAGAAAGATACACCTCACATTCCCTAGAAGAACGAAACATAGAAATGCTTTCGCATTTTCTCTCCGCCCCTCTACTGCTCTCTTTCCTGCACTCTGCTCTTCTCCTCAATGCCAAAATGCAGATTATAAACTGCTTGGGACAGGGTCCTGTGACACCTCCCCCCCCAATGCTACTCAGTAAAAGCCACCAGATCCATTTTATGGCCTGGCACAACAGCAGTAGGAGTCACTATTCTGCAAGGTGACTCCAATCCAACCCAGCAGGGCTTGAAGCCGCCCTGCAAATCTGTTCAAGGTACTACGAGGAAGTAACTGTTGTCCTGGATAATAAGGCACCACTCTTATTAAAAAAAAATACACAAGCTACACTCGCAACATAACCTTGGACAGTTACTCCAGCCCGAAGCCACTGTAAAGCCGATAGCCTTTCAGAGGTGCCACAAACAGTTCACTATTGTTTTTATGAAAGAGGACTACTGCCTTAAAGGTCATGTTTAATGCATCCCCCCCCCCTCTTTCCCGGCTAAAATCTCCTCACAATCTGTCAACCTGCCTTTCCAAAATCTCCTAAGACATCTACACAAACACACAGACACCGGCTCACTTCACTCTCTTACCCAACTTTTTACACGCACGCACCCCGACTGCCTTCCCCTCCAGGGACACCGACGACACCTCCTCCCCCCCGCAGCTACCCTTTCCATCGCCAATGCAGCCTCTCCGTTAATAACCCCTCAGCCTAAAACTGGAGAAGCGACTAAAGCGAAGCCGATTCAGAGCCCCCCTACCCTCTCCAGCAGCATCCCGTCCGCCCGTCCCCCCCCCCCCCGTTTACCTGCATGCCCGGCGCTCCGGGGTCCACCCCTGTGTCTAAGATGGCCAATAAGACTCCCCTTCCGTCATATTCTGGATAACGGGTGAGGAAGGAGGCAGCGCCGGTTTCCTTCTTGGGCAGAAGTCCTTGGAATGGGAACTGCTCGTCGCCGGCCGCCGCCATGTTAGGAAAAACAAGCAGAGACAGAGAGAGAGGGGGAAGAGCGACCAGTCACACACGCGACAGGGACAAGGGGGGGGGACAAGAAGCTCTTCAGACCCAAGTGACGTAACGGCTCTGCCAAGCGTAGCGAGCGGCGCTACTCAGTCCTCTGGAAACGGGAAAGAGGCTGCGCTTTCCCCCCACGGGCGCATGCGCCTTAGACAATAAAGAAGCACAAGTGGCCGGCTCCCTGGGTCAGTCTTGCCCTTAAAGCGGCAGAAGGGTGGGGGGGTGGAGAAAAAGAGGGGGAGGAGAGGGTTAACATGTTGAAAACGAAACCTAGTGACCTATCAAGGCGCGGCGCGGCATGGAACTGAAATCCGATTGGTTCTGGCGCGCACCAACTAGAGGCGGGATGTCTGATCCCGTCCTCCCCCCCCCTCTCCGGTGGGCTCGCGGTCACTTATAAGGACCCCTTCCTCGAGCCACCTCAAATAGCGCGAGATTTGGTCGTTTGCGCCTCGGTGCTTATTTAAGAGGGGAGGGCGGTATAGGGCCTTAAAGAAGTTATAGGACGGGATGGTGTAGGAGGAGGGAATGCGTGGGTGAAGGGTTCCTTCCAAAAACAGGGCGGGTGGAGGGAAGCATGCAAACTGTAACCGGAAAGGTTTTTCTGTTTAAAAAGATAATACTTCAGTGTAGTTTTGAGACAGTAGAATAGGTCCTCACCCCATAAGACGCTATCGTTACGTGCTGAGCCGGTTGTCCAGTGTTTTAAGAGGGTTCTTGGCTCCAAACTTCTGCCGTCACAAACATAAAATAGGCAACGTCCTTGTAATAAGATTTATATCTAGAGTTGCCAGACCCAGGTCGGGAAACTCATGGAGATTTGGGGGTGGAGCCTGTGGTAGAAAGAGACCGCAATGGGGTACAATGCCATAGAGTCCACCCTCCAAAGCAGCCATTTTATCCAGGGGAGCTCATGTCTGTACTGTGGAGATGAGCTGTAATTCTGGGGGATCCCAGATTCCTCCTGGAGGCTGGCATCCCTAATAGCCACGAGAGAGAGTTTGTGTTAAGTGCCCTCAAGCTGCTTTTGTCTTATGGCAACCCTATGAAATAATTAATAGCCTCCAAACTGTCCTATCATTGTTCACCTCTTACAAACTGAGGGCTTGACTTCCTTGATTTAGTTAATCCGCCTCATGTTGGGTCCCCCTCTTTTCCTGCTGCCTTCAACTTTTCCTAGCATTAATGTCTTTTCCAGTAACATAATGTGAACAAGTATGATAGCCTCAGTCTGATCATTTTAGCTTCTAGGGAGAGTTCACGCTTGATTTGATTTTGGAACCCAGTTATTTGTCTTTTTGGCAGTCCATTCCTCCAGCACATGTCAAATGAATCAACTTTCTTGCTATCGGCTTTCCTTTATCGTCTTAACTCTCACTCACTCTCCATACATGGTAATGGGGAATACTATGAATTATCTGGATCTCGATCACCAGTGACACATCCTTACCCTTAAGGATCTTTTCTAGCTCCTTCAGGGCTGTGCTTCCCAGTCTCAATTTCCTTCTGATTTCTGCAGTCTCGCTTAGGGCTGATGATGGAGCCCAGGAATAGAAAATCTGGAAACTTTTCAGTTTCTTCATTGTCAGCCTTAGAGTTGTGTAATTCCCCATTAGTCATTACTTTTGTCTTCTCAAAGTTAAACTTTAATCTGCTTTGGCATTTCCTGCTTCAGCCTTCAGCAATAGTTGTTTCAAGTCTTCACTATTTTCTGCCAGTAATGTGGTGTCATCTGCGTATCTCAAATTGTTAATGTTCCCTCTGCCAGTTTTCATTCCATCTTCATCTAAATCTAATCTAATCCAGTTCTCCTTACAATATGTTCTGCACATAGATTGAACAGGTAGGGAGATAAAAGACAAGGACAATAATAACTCTTATACCTGTTTGGAGCTTGTATAACAGCTCACAGAACACACATGCACAAACCCCTCATGAAAGTATAAAAAAGGAATAACAAAGCCACTTCCGGTCTTGTGTAGATGACAGACACCCTGCGCCAGTAAATGCTCCTTAATAAAAGTACATACAGTTCTAAAGGCATATTAAAAACCAAATCATTCCTCAATGAATCAAAACTCTGGCTGGTTTACTAATTCAAAAACAGGCTCTGGCTCTGTGTTTGGAAGACATTTAATTAAAGGATAATAGCAAAAACATAATTATACAGGAACTTAAATTGCTTGTTTACCTGCTCGGTTCATTTTCTATGGTGATAAAATTAAACCCTTAATTAACTCTTAATTAAATAAACTCTTAAACACAGAACACATGTAATAACCATATTTGTATCTTATAACCTATTATATTTTTATTCTGCCTGTACTATATGGATGTTAAAACAGCATACATAGTCCTCCCATTCCCCAGTATATTCGCCCATCAGTCATGTGATGTCGTTCAAGATGAGCTTAAAGGTGACCTTTGTGAAGGACTGTTATTTTAGGATTATTTTTATCTTGTTTTGTGACCTGTGGAGGAATCCACTCTCCATTGTCTTGCACAGTGTAGCCAGATCCTTTGTTCTGTTTTATTCCTCTTCTTCTCCCAGTATGATGACTGAGGCAGTTCCATAGCAAGGTCCTTTTCCCATCTTTCTGTATTTTTTAAACTAACTTCCTCTTTCTTTTCTAATAAAGTACATAATGCCGTTAATAATAGTAATAAAAGATTACTACCCAAAGGAGTCTCAGAGTGGCTTACAATCCCTTCCCCTTCCCCTCTGCACAATAAACACTCTGTGAGGTAGGTGGGGCTGAGAGAGCTCTTTCAAGAACTGTCCTTGAGAGAACAACACTGAAATAACTTATGACTGACCCCAAGTCACACCAGCAGCTGCATGTGGAGGAGCAGGGAATCAACCCCCGTGCTCTTAACCACTTTATCAAAGCCACGTTGACCAGGTGGCTTAACCAGTTTCCTTATAAGAAAATAGAATTGTGATGCCTTTAATTTTTACTGAAAGATCAGGAAAAATCTGCGGTTCATGGGAAAAGACTCTGTGGAGACATTAGTCAGCACTTATAAAACGCTTACCGAAGCCTGTAAAGATTCTTAAAAAGTCTCATTATATACACCTATCTCACCTGCTGCCTATTTGCTTCTTTGTCAAAACATCTCTTCCCCAGAGTGTGCGCACACAAAAAAAGGCTAGACCCAGCTTTTCTCCCCCTTGTTGGAGTAGGAGGTGCTTCAGAAGAACTGAAGATACATCACCTTAGCATCTCCAGGGAGCACCTTTTCAGGAACAGCAGCCTCCGTAGGAGGATGCTTGGCTTGGAAATTCCCAGCATTCTGTCAATGACCTTGGCATCCTATGGCAACTGTTTTGTGATTGCCCTCCATGGCAGCCGTTTTGTGGAGGTGCCCGCTCCCTATCCTGAAAATTACAAAAGTATTCACAAGCTCCGCAAGAGTGGAGACCTCTGAATTAAAGATTTCCAGAAGAAGCAGTTCTAGTCTTTGATTTTGCATCCTTCTTTCTAGATTCTGCATTCTGAGTCTCCAGACAGATGCTGGGCCCTGAAATACCTTTACTGAAGTACAATTGTGCCCTCTTGTGTTTATTGATAAAATAGCATCTTATAAAGTTTCTTTGGATTTATTTTTTGGCTTGATAGTCTCTTGGTCAGGGCCGTATTCTGAGTCACATGCATGTATTCATATATATATATCTGGCCTGTCCACATATAAATCAAGAGGTCAAGGTGGGTGTCTGTGGTTTGAATCCAAAGTACTCCGAGCAGAGTGAAGCTTGTGAAACAGCAGTTTCCCATTTTCTCTCTCCTCTTGAGCCCCTCTGCTCCTGGGGCGCAGGAACCCTCCTAACAGAAAAGGAAAGAGAGGTTGGGGGGGGGGAGTCTGAACTGAGCGGGCAGATCAGCGCAAAGCCCAATTCTGCCAATGGTAGAGCATCTGCTTGGCATGCAGAAGGGCCTACGTTCAATCTCCACCATCTCCAGTTAAAAAGCTAAAGTAGTGAGTGATGTGAAAGACCTTTACCTGTGACACTGGAGAGTCGCTGCCAGTCTGACTAGACAATACTGATGCTGATGGACCAGTGGTCTGAGTGAGTATAAGCCATCTTCATGTGTTCATGTGCCATTCCATTGGCATCACCATAAGTGCCATTATGCCAGTCGAAGAATACTTTTGGATCTGGCCCTGTTTTTTTCCTCTCACTTGAAAAGGAATGTGCAGTTGAGAGAAGCCTAAACCCTTTCAATCTGGTTTGGATCTGCACTTTCAGGTTGGTGTTTTCCAGGCCAAACACCTGTAACAAACAACAGGAAATCGCCACCCCCCCAACCCCAGTCCCAAATCTAGAAATTAATTTGCTTAATATGGACAGCATCATCTCCCCTATATAAGGGCTTTATTTCCCCTTTCTGTGTAAATACTACATAATCTAAAACGACCACCACTGCCTGTGTTAACAAATCCCTGGACACTCTCTGTTTCCAAGTGGAGAGACTAGGAGCCTAGTCCCCATTGTTCTTACAGGGTCAAGCTCTGGGGTATTCGCTGGCCCCTGGTGGCGGTCAGTGGACATAACACTCTGTCAATTAGCATGCGTTTAAACTGGCAAGTTAGCCTGGATTGTAGCTTGACATTTTGTTGTTTAACAGAAACAACACTTTCTCTTGCATGCTATTATTTTAGCTGTTAGGAATGTGAAGTTTCTGGACATCACCACTGAGGGTTTTTACATGCTATGCTTGTCTTCTGTGCAATCAGTGCAGCACATGAATGCTTCAGGATTTTCAAGGCAATCCCCTGCTTCCACTGTCGTTTTCTACATGCTGCATTGATTGTAGAAGTAGTCTGGAAGATCCCATGCTTCCGCCAAAGAGCTCAAGGATTTTCTGTCTTCCATCACCACAACCCTGTGAGGTAGGATGGATTACAGAGAGAGAGTGAGAGAGAGAGAGAGCAAACCATCCATTTTTGGTCTTTTGACTGCTGTGTGGGCATACAAAACTCAAGGGGTATGCTATTAGCCAGAGTTAACAAAGGTGGCAAAAGATAATTAGCAAGAAGGAACATGAATTTTATTTCAGTTAAGTAAAGTACAGACCAGAAAGGAGAAGGGAGGAGAAGGCAAATTGGAAAAGAACAATAGAAATGTTGCAAGAACTGCAAGGCAGTGTCCTTTACGTGTTTAAAAATAGATGATGCAATAGAAATCTTTTGCATTAATGTAAATGGACTTAATATTGCACATAGTAATTAAAGGAGAACAATCCTTGAAGTCAGAACACCCACATTTAATTCTCTTCCAAGAGAAGCACTTAAATCCAAGACAGCATTCCAAGGGGTTTGAGAAGCAATTCCTCTTAGTAGAGGAGAGAGAGAGCCTAAGCAGTGAGGCATTCATCCATCACATTTATTACTCCTGCCTCCCTTCCATCATTGAACTAGGCTCCAGGAACCATGAAAAGTGTTTTGAGGGTGGGGAAGGGCCCCCAAGTTGGGCAGTCAGAACAAGTCGAATTTTACCTACTTTGCACATACATCTTTGTATCTACATATTGACAGTGCAACCCTAAACAGAATCACTCCCTTCTAAACCCATTGGGCTTCAAAGGGTTTAGAAGGGTGTAACAAAGGTTAGCATTGCGCTATAAAGGTAACATTGCATTGACAATGGACTAAATAAATCTATCATTTGATACAGTTAAATGAGTTTATCACAATCATACAAACACTTGAGGAAACCCATTGGGCTTCAAAGGGTTTAGAAGGGTGTAACAAAGGTTAGCATTGCGCTATAAAGGTAACATTGCATTGACAATGGACTAAATAAATCTATCATTTGATACAGTTAAATGAGTTTATCACAATCATACAAACACTTGAGGGGAAAAAAATCTATCAATTAGTAATTGGTCAAAGGGGTCATTTCGTAGAAAAAGAGGTGCAGGAGCTCATTAGCATAACTTATTTGCATATGCCACACCCCCTGACATCACCGGAAGTGTGTCAGAAGGCAACACCCACCGCTCAGGCTCCACTGGACTGTTTTGGATTGCTAGCTATTGGGGGGGGGGATGTGCAGATCTGTCCTCACAGAGGAGGGCGAGCTTGTACCTGAATAAAACTTGGTCTTAAAGGTGCCACTGGACTGTTTTGGACTGGGGGGCTGGGGGGAGCTCTGCAACTTACCTGGCTGCTTCTTGCTCTGACTGAGGGCTGCTGGGAGCAGTGGGTGGGGCTTGTTGCATGTGCCCGCCCCTGGGCTCTTTACTGCCGGAGCTCCGCTCCTGTGCGCTCCTGCAGGAAATGACCCTTGCTTATGTATGTGGGAGGGAGGGAAGCATGGTACAGCCCAGTCGCCTCAGATCTCAGAAGCTAAGCAAGGTCCCAGGAAAACTGCAGAGGAAAGCAATGGAAAGCCCCTTGCTTTGGAAAGCCCCTTGTTGGAGTCAGCTGTGATGTGATGGCACTTTCCACACACAGATGGTGGAACACCTCAATGTATCCTACAGTGAATCCTTTTTATTGGCTCTTGATAAGAAAGGCAAGAATGTAAGTAAGGCTTTTTGTAGAGTTCTATTACTGAAACTTAAACCTTGAAAATGTCATGCACAAAGGTTTCTCAAGTGCTTTCTTATGCAGGCCTAGACCAGCATAGCTTGAGCGAGGCAGTTGCATCAAGTCCTTTTAGATCATACACTCGATCCGAAAGTAGTGACTGTCGACATAAAAAAGGACCAGGAATATCTCAACCAACACATGCTAATGAGAAACATAAACATATTTCCAGTACTTTCTTGTATAGAAACTATGTCTGCTTCCACATGGGGATATTCCCAACATGGAATGCTGGAAGCCCCCAGATTTAGTGTGAGATTCCACACCACAGTGTGCTTATTATGAGCATAACTTGTGGGCTTTTCTCTTTGAAAGAAGGAACTGTGGGGTGGCTGTAGGTGGAACATCCATGAATCCACACTTTGCCTGCAGTCAATATGGGGAAAGGGCAAAGCTAGGTTGGCCAGGTAGCCTTAACCCAAACACTAACCTACCATCTAACCCTAACCTTAACCCAAATCCTAACCCTAACCTCTAACCTAACCCTAATCTAACCCCAACCAGAACTGTAACCCTAAACCTATCCTAACCTTACCCCTATCCTAAACCTAACTCTCACCCAAACCCTAACCCTAAACTAACCCTAACCAAAACCCTAAACCAAACTGTAACCTAAACCTAATATGACGATAACTATAACCCTAACCTAAACCAAACCCCCTAACCCAAATCCTAATGCTAACCCTAACCCTGAGCATTGTGGGTAATGTGTGTTGGTTGTGAGCTGTTTGGAGTTCCCACTTTTTGTCAAACACCCATTTTGAGCTTGAACGCTGCAGTTTCAGTGGTGGACCCTAGCAGGGGAACACACAGGGCACCTGTGGGTGCAGCTTGTACCGCGGACTCCCCCACAGAGAAATGGGCAAAAGACTTCCCAACCGTCTCAGAAAACTGCAAAGTCCCACCTAAGATGGCTGCTGAGGACTGGAGATGTGAGGAGTCCCATTGGATAGCACAGGGAAGTGATTTCCCAGCCCCAGCAAGGGAAAAGGACTTTACAAATTTTCCAAGCCAGGAACATGAAACTCCAACGGGACCCTCAGCAGGCCCCTGGCAGGGCCACTGAGGAGGGGACAGTCAAGGGGAGCCCCCCTACCGTGGCACCCTTCATTTTCAAAGGCCAGGACCTCTCACTCCAGAGGACTTAAAAACGCTGAGCACAACCGCTTGTGTGAGCAAATTGGAGAAAGAGCGGGAGACCCTAAGGGGGACCCTCCAGGAGCTCAGGGAGGCAGCAGCAGAAGACTGTAGGCAGCCGGCATGGTGGGAAGGCAAGCGGGCCGATACTCAACATGGCTGGAAGCTCAACTGGCTGGCTACCAGGGTCGTGGAGAGGGAGGAGTGCATGGTCCCATTGTTTGCCAGCCTCCAGGCAGTACAAGCCCACATAGCAAAGGTGCGGGCTGGCCGGCAGCACCTGTTGAATTTTTTCAAAGACCGAGACCTCAGTGTAGAAGACCTGACAGGGACACACTAGGGCCCAGAACTGGGGGAGGGCAAACCCTAACCCCTAACCTTACTTTTAACCATAAACCAAACCCTAACCATAAGCCTAACCCTATCCCTAACTCTACTAACCCCAACCCTAATAACACTAACCCTAACCATAACCCAAACTCTAAAAACCCGAACCCTAATCGTAACCCTAACACTAACCCCTAAACCTAACCATTAACCCCTAACACTAACCCTTGCTCATACCCTATACCTAACTCTAACTAGCCCTTACCCTAACTCTAACACTAACCAAACCCTAACCGTAAACCTAACCCTAACGTTAACCATAGCCCTAACCCTAAACAAATCCTAACACTAACCCTTCCCCAATCCTAACAATAACCCAAACCCTAACCCTTCCCCTAGCCGTAACCCTAACTCTAACCTTTACCTTAACCCTAACTAGCAGTAACCCTAATCCTAATGCTAACTCTAACCTTTACCTACAAAGGGAGCAGATGCATGTTAGATGGGCTCTTGGAAAAATCAGGTTTTTTGGTTAAAAATGTGGATTTAGACCTAAGAAAAGGGAGTTTAAATGATGATTTTAGGAAAAGGAACAGTAGAGCCTTGGAATGAAGC
>NW_015169896.1:4586-6711 GCF_001447785.1 Gekko japonicus | reverse complement strand
AATGGTGAAGAAAGGAGAGTAGAAAGTTTCTCAAGGACCTTCTGAGCATTTGGATCAAAAGGAATCCAAAGAGATCCTACTCAGATCCAAATTTTAGAAAACCCAGAACGGAACTCAGAACAGGGGATTAGGTGGGACTCAGATGGGGACAGTGGTCCTTTTTTCTGACAGTTAGTCAAATGGACAGTGAGGAAGGGGAGGAGGACGTCCCCCAGCCCAAGACAGACTCCAGAGAATCACTGGATCACTCAGCAGAGGTCAACATATAGCCCAAAGAAGTCAAGGGATGAGCTGAAGATAAAAATCATACCCCAGGTAATCCTGAGTCCAAAGGGAGGGAGCCATATTACATGAGTGGCACAGGTTCTTTTTTTTTTTTTGGTAAACATGAGTGGCACAGGTTCTGAAGAGCAGACATGAGTCAGATTCATCATGTTATCATGCCAGAGGACCCAAATGTGAGAGACTTGTTAAAATTATGGGGATTCATAGTGACAAGAGTAGCCCTATAGCAGAAGACCTCTTGGCCTGGAGACCCGGTTGCCCACCACTGTTCAGTAGAGCGGTAGGGGAGAAATGGGTGAAGCATAGGCATCGCAACACTGTCATGATGTTCTAGGATCCCCCCCAAAAAAACTCTATGGTAAAACCCTATGCCAAAACCTTAGAATTTCAGAGGACTCCTAGAGCATTGTACTGATATGTCAGTTTCTAGTTTACGCTGGAACTGACATCATGGCAGCAGCATGTCACCTATTAACATGCTTCCACCCCCTCAATGGTCTGCAGGTTGCTAGCACTCGGCTAGTGATTCTGGGTGAAACTAAGTTCCACCTTCCTCCCTTTTAGCCTTTTAATGCTCCCCCCCCCCCCTTGCTCCCAGCTGAGCCACAGTGTGGTTTTACACCCCGGCTCAGCTGGAAAGGGAAAAGGGAGTGGTGATTGCCAGACCATGATGGGAAGGCCCGGGCCATGACGTGAAGGTCTATCTCTGTAGTATCTGTGCTTGTGCATTGGAGGCAAAATGGGGAGGTGGGTGGCTGCTGCAGCAGTGAGTGGTACAGGGACAGAATATGCAGATGCTGTTCCCACCTGTGCCACCACTGGTTTCTTCTGGTTCCATGGCTGGAGTGCACTTTTGTGCCCCTGCAGGGAAGCAGTCTGACCTCACCAGGTTAGCCCGATCTCGGAAGCTAAGCAGGGTTGACCCTGGCTAGTCTTTGGATGGGAGACCTCCAAGGAATAGTAGGGCCATGACATGGAGGCAGGCAATGGAAAACCACCTCTAAGTATATCTTGCCTTGAAAACCCCACCAGGGGTTTCCGTAAGTTATCTGTAATTTGATGGCCAACACCCCCCACCCCCGGAGCAGCCAATGATGTAATGTGAAAGGATTCATGGGGGCACAGGGGAACTTTCAGAGCTTTATGGAGGGCGTTTTGAGCCATCCTTACAGAAAGGCTCGATTTGCGATGTGAGCTTCCTCTGTTTTTGCTAGGATGTGCAACACTCTTTGACAATTAGATTTTGAAGGTGTATCTTTTCATTCTCCACAAGGTGGCTTTGGCACAGAAGTGAAGTCCCCAAAGGATTCTGATGGCAGCATTTTCTGTCCTTCTCAGACTGGTCTCCGGTCCCTTTACATTTAATTAATTATGCCAGAATGATTGCCGGCCACATTGCTGCCTGCAGTTCTCCAGGGATATAACTTCTCCTCTGTTATGAGTGGGGAAAGCAATAAATTCCTCATCAATTATTCAGGTGAGTTTGGAAACCTTTTAATATCTAATTTTGAAAGAAGGAGGCGCAGCACGGAGGCAGCATCAATCCTCAAACTCCAGACGCTGCATTTTTTACGCAGCAATATTAGCGCATTAAGCCACTGTGGAAGTAAACAAAGTTGACTAGGCCTTTGACATCCTGAGTGGCTGCAAGAGAAAGTTATAGTATAAAACTTAACATTGAACTTGTTCATGTGATGCTGAGATTTTTCATTCAGTAGTTACCTTCACTTGTCTACTTAGTACACACAGTGGGTGTAAATCGCAGAATCATATAGTCCTGCTTGCTCTTGCTCACATTCCTTGGTCAATGCTCCCTCTAAGCTGTGAAGTCTTGTGAGTT